>NC_083655.1:13405390-13662239 GCF_963576545.1 Limanda limanda
GTTGTCTCCGAAGCAGAGGTGCTGTAGGTAGGCTGCTGCATTGGACTGCACCGATGGGAACTGGTGCTGTAACATCTGGATCACCTCTGGCAGCTCCGGATCTCTCCATCCGAATTCTCTGCAGAGAGACAGACAAAGACACTTATTCCTCCACAACTTCACACTGAAAACATGGAAGATGGCCTGAAAGTAGTCGACAAAATGAGAGTCTCTCTTCCCAACATACCCTGAAGTACAGATATGCATTCACTTCCATGGCAACACAGTACAGACATAGAAAGACGGACTGACAGCATGAGTGAATGAGAGAATTAAATGTCAAAAACCACTTTGTTCTGTTTTCAACCAAGGAGATGTATTTTAATGGCAAATAGCTCTACAAGCTAAGCAACAAAGTGGGACAGAAATCATGCAAATCACTCACTGAAAGCCAATTTTTAACAAAACAAAGTCATCGTTACCGATCACAGGCAAATAGGAAATCCGAGCCAGTGAAGATGAGGCCAGCAGGTTACGCAGATGTCAACCTTGGACAATTTTATAAGTTATGGGGACACATTTGGCTCAAATAGCATTTGAAAATGACTAAAGAGCAGTGTGGTTTTCCTTGAAGAACAACACAGTTATTCTGCAAACTCTTTATAGGCAGATAGAGTGAGTTTCTAAAAACAGTAAGTCTGTGTTTCTGAGAATGACAACATGCCCGGCAAAGACAAAAGTCTCACTTACAAAAGCTCAGAGGAGATCAAAAGAAACATAGATCAAACTCTATTTTTTTCTCAATAGTTTGAGTGGCATTTGATTTTATTTGAAATGCAAAGTGCCATGCAAAAATAAAGTGGCTGGAAAATTTGAGGATCCCAGAGAATACCATGTTGAAGGGCATTTCTGAGTTATCTTGATGTAGTGCAAAACGAAGGCTGAGCGTTATTTTAACGCAGCTGTGAATAAATACAAGCACAGAAATAGTTCAGAGTAAGCTTAGTAAATGGGGCTTAAAGTTTGAGGAAGTGCACAACACAACATTATGACTACACGTTGTCAGCAGTTTGAGTGGTGTGAGTTATGTCCTATTCCTTCCACTCGAGGGGGTTCACACTCATATGAGCACATTGGACAAAGTGAAATAAATGTTTGGTCCCTTGGTAATACCTGGGAACTGGTTTCCTTTATTGTATTATCCCCCACTGATAATTGCTCTCCAACATCCTCCAAATCATGTTCGAGAAAGTGTGGGTGATTGTGTGTACGTGAGTGTGTCTGTCTCCAAAGTCTACTGCAGTTTTCTCCAATAACCACGCTATGTATAAACAGTTTAACTGATACTTTATTTCTCTTGCTTTCTCTCAGTGCTTTTGGAAAACTCTGTACTCTGTGTGATCTGAACAAAATGTGTATCTGTCATCGATTGTGGTATTTGAAGATTGATTTTGTTTTCTCTGCCATCATGCCCGCCGCTGCGTCCCTAAGTGCAGGTTGTTTTCATTCCAATCAAGCCATTGTGAAAAATGGCGATTCACTTTGCCTCCTACCTCAACCGCAGCAAACATGAAAATATGCTAAGTATGGGACAATCGACCTATATGTTTGTGTGAAATAACACCCTGACACCGTGCTCTCATCGCTGTCAGATCCAGCAAATGCCATATACAAAACAACTGTAAAAAAGCAGTGAATTCCCGGGGAGTAAACATGGCTCTTAAAGATAAAGCAAGCTCCACTGTGGACCACTTTTTACCTGCCAAATGATAAGTGTTCATTCAACCAGAAAGCAGGACTGAAGTAGGGGGGCATAGGAGCGATAGAGGGAGGGAGGAAGAGGGAGGAATTCCCAAGGCATTCAGCGGATTTAAGAGGAGAGACCCTCAAACGAAGCTCCTAAAGTCACACAGCAAGATACCATCAGGGCAGTTGTTTGTTTTCAAAGTGCGTGCGTGTGTGGCAAGATTAAGATAGGATCATGATGTGTGATGTGTGTGGACACAGTTGCCTCGGTGCCTGCTAGCCTGTGTGTGAGTTTGTGTCAGTGTGTCTGTCAGTGTGAACCCCAGGGGCCTGAGACCCGATTGAAATCTTATTAAAAAGTGGGGCTCGGCAAAATCTGTGTCTGTCTGTGGCTCACCTATATCTCGAGATCATTCAACTTATTTGCATCACTATTGGCGTGTATATTGTAAAGGGCCCAAAGACATGTAGTGTTGACCCGTACTATATACATACTATATTAAATAACTTTTGGGTGACGAGCATTCTATAGCAGCAGTGTCAGGGACTCGTCCACATAAGTGACGTTTGCAAACGCGATAACAACTGATTCTCTTTGCTTTCTGAGTTCGGCTTCACCAAACGTTTAATGAACAGGTGAACAGCTCTTTTACAGTTTCAGAAAGCAGCAACCAAAATTGCAGGCACGTTTGCAATGGGCGCTGCACGAGTAATGTGAAAAAAACACAAGATGCTACTGCGAGCAAACAGGAAACTGCATCTGTGGCCACACGGTAACACAACATAAGCTGAGTGTTCTCCTGCAGTGAACGTCGCTCCTCGGGAGGTGAAAAGAGCTAAGATTAGACTCTCAGAAAGCAGAGAATGAAAGCAAATTAGTATTGCTAACCATAGCAGCCATGGCAACAAACCAGCAAATGTTCAAAGGGCAAAAGTAGAAGTTGCCTTTATTATGCCAGAAGTAACAACTCTGTTTTTAAAGGAGTCATGTGTCATATTCACAGTGCTATTATATTGCATGGCCTTTCTCGGTTCTGTATGACTCTGGTTTGAATTGTGCACACACTTTTGGACCTGGGAAGACATTTACTTCAGTGTATTTAGGTATCTGATAATGTGTTGATGTGCATTCTTGTGTATGTGTGTATTTCAGTGCAAGTGAACGTTTGTGCGTGTGTGCCATCCATCCCCTGCAGCCTCACAGCTCTGCCAGTGTCGTTAATAGTTAGCAGAGTGATCTGCTGATAAGATAAGCATCACGGCTCGCCATAAATTAAAACCCCCGGGTAGAGAGAGAGGGAGAAACAGAGCAGGGGAGAGAAAGAGAGCGACGCAGAGAGAGAATGACAATGAGGAAGGAGGGCTGAGGCAATAACCAGAGCATTCCAAGGATACTGTGGATACACCGGGCAAGAGAAAGCCGGTAGATGTAGAAATAAAAAAGAGGGTTTCAGACGGAGCAAAACAATCCACGGATGAGATGCCAGTCATGTCAACACAGGTACTAATGAGAGCTACAGCCCTGGCAGATGCACTGCCAGGCGACAAGTCAACAATGTGAAACAGTGGGATGCAAACAGAGAGGAATACATCCCATAAAAGAGAGACTGATCAAAGAGGCGGTGTCCAAAAAAGAAAAAACTGTCGGGTTCACGCTAAATACCCACACAGCTTTTTGACCAGGGGGAGTGTGCAATCTCAGGGTTATCTGCGATCTTAGGGTTATTATCCATCTTGGGCTAATTAAACCTGTTCCTTCTGTCTCGCAAGACAAAGGGGTATGTGCCAAGGATAGGTCTGTGGAGGAGTTGCAGCACCTGCTGTGATGGAGCATCCACAATTCTCCAGCGCCAGTTTCCGTTACAGTTTCTGCAGGTTCAGTCCGGCTGCCTCTGTGGATGCTGATTCTGTCGTCTGCACTCCCTCCTGTCCTCTCTCATAAACACTTTGTATTTTGTATTGTTCACTTATTCTTCCCTATTTTGGTTAAGGCACTGTACAGAAATAAGCAATATGACTCATAAACAGAGTGAATGTAAAGAATCTCAAATAACTCCAGATTCAGTCAGATATCCTGGAAGCAAGTGTAATTTCAAAACTTTGTACATTAAAGTTAATGTGTGTTTCTGTTTATGGAGTCCAAGACACTGACTTATAATGTTAATCAAACATTAAGTTTAAGAAAAAGTATTAAAAAAATCGTTTGAATTTATTGCAATATTAGTGATATGATGATGGCTGTTGATTTATGTATAACTGATTTGATCGTTTCTTCTTCGTCCTCCTTTTTAATAATTGGAATGTGCATAGGTGTGTTGATTTCTGTTGTTTTTTGGATTATACAGAGCTTAACCAAACTTCTATAATGATATTAACTTATGATTTACACGTTTAATAGCGGTTATTGTGAAATGACAACAGCGTTTTGTCAAAGATGTGATGGAATGAGAGCTCAACAGGCTGCACCTACTGCTACAGTGGGAGCGGATTGGAGACAGTTAATTGCAGTTCTGTTGTTGTGTTTCGTGATATAAGATTGTTGACATTTGAAGAGATATCTGAGTCTCACTTTCAGAATAGTTGCACTCACTACTAGTTAGACTTTCTTTTTTAATGCTGAGGAGACACTAGATATGGCAGTCTGACATACTGAGAATAAAGGCAGGTGGCGAGGGAGATGGTGGAGGATGATATAGGAGTGATATAAATGGGACAGAGGAAAAGAATGCTGTGTGATGGTAGGGCTTTGATGCAGACGCACGCACACACACACAGAAGGGAGGCAAAATGTGATAGAAGAGTACAACACAAGAAAATACAAGGATTATCAAAGGATTCCTTTCATTTCATAAGACTTCTCTTCATCTCCTTCTCTTTTCATCTCCAGGTCCCATGAGACATCTGAACTTCTATCTGAAATCCCAACATGACCATTGATACACAGTACACACGTGGAGACATCTACGCACACACACACGTGTAGAGAAAGCAAAGCTGTGACCGATCTGAAAAAAACCTCTAGCCCGCGTGATGCTCTGGTTTTAACAATCTAGATTTCCGCACAGATTGGTTCGATTGTTGCTGTGAATAATTCCTCTGCCTGGTCGAGGGAGGTTGAAGGTGGGGGGGAGAGATACGCGCGACAGCGATACATACTGCATTGCTCATTGTCATGGTCCCTGTAGCCTTGAACTCAAATGGCTAAACTGCAGTGGCAAAGAATGAATGGGTGAATTATGTAACAGAGGATGTGATAAATAACAGCAAAGCTAATAAAAAAAAATGGCTTAAGAGGCTTATGAAGAGTCAAGCTAAAGGAACAGAGGCTGAGGGGCCTTGAGCATTGTCATGAAGAACTTACACCTGTCACCAAACATAAAATACAACACAGTAATATTATAGAACCAAACACATATATGTGATCGGCAATATGAACAGTTGTATGGCATCAACAACTCGGTAGCAAGGGACCAACCTTGCTGATATTTTTGCCTATACCTTTATCTCACAGTGAAGATTTACACAGGTTTAGGTTTGGGGTTTGTTACTCTTCCATGAAAACAACGACTCGAGAATATAGGAATCTGGACTTGGACGGTCTCGTAGCTCCACACAGGAAGCCTGTCCCACTGCCCTTAATGTGATTGGACAAGGCCTGTCATGTCTGTTCACTGATCAGGGGGTCCGGAATGGACAGACTGGCAGTGTGCATACAGAAGCAGATGCTAATTAGGACGTGGACATCAATCTTCATCAGCGTGTTGGGACGAAGGGGACGGACAGAGAGATAGAAGGGGGCGTTGTGAATTGATGACAATGATGACAAAGCTCTGGTATATGGCTGCCGATTGTAAAGGACAGGGCGGATTAGTGTTGCCATGTCACTACTGGCTATTTCATAACTGTAGCAGTCCATACTGACTTAAGTCTTTATTCCTAACAATGTGCATCCTCTCCCTTATATTCATTTACTAACATATTGTGATTTTTTCCATTGCTGATATTTTAATATTTTGGCAGGATGGATGTCTATAAAATAAAGGGATGGCACAAAATACACATGTAAACACATTCTTGAGTTCATAGTTTGAGGTCCCATGTGTATGCATGCATGTGTGCGAATGTCCCTCTATGCAACCTGAGTGCATTAATCAAACTAAAGTCAATACAAACAAGAGACTTCGGCAATTCCTCCAATAAACCGCAGCCAAAATCAGATGCAGGTGGAGATGCACTAACATTGACTTTAAATGCAGTGTAAGGTCTTTCTAATTAAAAGTGGAAGTTAATTAAGATGCGATCCAGGAAAACAGCTAAGACTATTCATTTGCCCTATACTGACAAACGCTTGTAAGAAAGTTCTCTCTTTGGCACACAGCAATCTTCAGATTACTAGAGACACATACAATTTCACCAGAATCTTTCTCCTCTCGAGGATGCAAAATAAAAATGCAGTTTCAATTCAAACTGTCTGATATGTGTGATCATTTATTCCCCATTTTATACAGTACCAGGTGAGACTATTTATATAAACTGAAACTGTGTCAGCAGAGCATTCATTAAACCACCACATGATGAATTCCACATCTGGTCTCAAATACAAACTAATTAGCATGGTTAATAACATTATGGTGGAGACATAATGTTAGCCAGATTATATTTAATGAGAAAGTCTCTGTATAAAGCTGCAGGGATCAGCCTGGGCAAAAGGAAAATTACTTTGTCAAATTCTGTCCAATCTCATATCAAGGGAATTTGGTCAATGTTTGAAAACCATAAATACATTATTTTTCATTTGAAAAATACCAATACTGCTGGGAAAATACATTTTGACGTAAATATTTTATGTTTTTATATGTTCAATATAAAACGTTTCTGCTGCATTTTTTCTTTCAAAAGATAGTAATTGATGTATAACCACAATTTATTTGACTGTAAAGTGTCAACAGAAAAACATGCACTCACAACTGTAGGAGTGGTTGCATGTTCTACCACACCGGATTTTCTGTGGTGCACTGGTCCCTAACACCTTAAGCAATTTTGCATGCTTTGCACATGCTCTTCCCTCCTGCGAAAATTTCCTCCGTGTAGAGCTCTGTCACGGCTGAAAGAACTTAACACAAATCCCAGTCACAATAAAGGGGATCAATGGAAGGTGGGGGAAGTGAGAGGGCGATGCTTCCCAGGCCGCAGACAAATGGAGAGATAGAGTTGGGAGGATGAAGCTGGGATGAAACCCATCCAGATAAAGACGTGAAGAAAACTACATTGAATCAGCTGCACCTGATCTTCAGTCATCATCCTCCCCCTTATACAAACTGCTCTCCACTTGCGGATGAGCAAAGGAAATGACTGGTAATCACAGATCACCTCTGTCTATGCAAATAGAAAAGTGAGCAGGAATATTAATATCACAGAGAGGAATTCCACAAACCCTTAACAGAAAGATGAATAGCAGAGAGAAGGTCATGACTAAGAGCAACAGAGATATAGATCACTCCTTCACTATAACCCCATTTTCCACTGGTCAAAAACCAGCCACAAACATCTGGCTTTCATCTGCAATAGGAATGAATACAAGTGTCATTCACTCTCGGTCATTGACGCGAAAATAACGACAGATGGTTGTGCACTTATTATTATTTAAATCTTGGAGACAAGGTGCGACATAAATTTGCATATTGTGAACAGAAATAAAGCTAATTCAGTTTCAATTTATGAAAAACAATGACTCTAAAATGTCTGTTGCAGATAAATTAGGTAGGATGAGCGCAGATCTCTCTAACCACACTCTGCACCATGTAAACAAGAAAAAAGTGACGGTTTATCGAAAGCCCAATTCCTTATATAACTGGCAAAACAGTGAGGTGAGAGAGCTTTTCAGTGTCTGGCACATTTGTGACATCGAACACGACTCACCAAGGGGGAAAACAGATCTGCAAGGTGAACTCCCCCACTGGCAGGAGAGGAGTGCATCAACAGTTTTATGAAGGGTTTACCTGCCTTTTAAAAACCTGCATATACCTGCTTATTTAGGTGTAAACAAGATATATGAGAGGCCACATGTGAGTTTCTCTCTCTTCATTTCCTCCTTTCGTTAGAGTATCCCCCCTCCTCTGTATTTCTTCCTCTCCCTTGTCGCTTTCTCTCTCACTCTTTTTTTGGCTGAGTTTTTCCATCAAGAGCCCAGGCAACAACCACACAGGCTAAGAAAAAAATCAATAGTCTTCTCTGTGGTGTCCTCCAGCTGGGAATAGGAGGCTCAGGAGGTTGAATGAAAAGCGAACAAAGGACTGAGTGAGAGAAATGAGAGGTGTTGAATGAGACTGACAAATACTGAATGGGACAGAGGGACAGGTGGTGGTGGGAAAAAAGAGCCGGTGATATTTGATGTCATGCGACCTTGAAGGGAGCTTGATCTATTATAAGTTATTATAAATATTAAGTGGGGACCAACATCAATCACGTGTACTGTAATACACAAAATATGTTTGTCCATTTCATTTATAAGGTTAAAATACTTGTCGTTTTCATAGTAAAGTGCATGTCTTCAACTATTTTAAGATTTAAGAGTACGACTCCAAAGGAAAGGAGAAGGGAATGTGGAGCTTTTAAGGTTTAATGGGTAACTGTGTTTTCCACTGTATCACTCTCCATTGAACTGCTCTACTGCCCAACACTTAATCAATTTATTGCTGTTCATGAGCGTTGATCTTTTCCACTCTTTGCCCTTTTGATAATTTGCTTTAGATAAGTGTGTCTAGTCGGAGATTAAAATGTAGGAAATGTCATCTAACATTCTCTATGTGTAGGTATGTGTGTGTGTGTGTGTGTGGCTTGCATGGGTGGGGCAAGCGAAGGGGGGCATTAGTGTGCAGGTCCATGCAGCGATTTTTGCCAGGGTAAGGAAAACACAAAACACCGCCCCTAGTCCTTGTAATTAGCTGAACACACAAAATTGGAGGCCTAATTTAATATGGCATTAAGCTGACAGACAGGTGTTCATTTATATACACACACAAACAGCGGAGGGGGTGCAGATACACAGCGTATTTAACACATACACACATTGCAGCGGACCAAAGATATGCACGCTCACACCTGGTGGCAAACATTCAATAAAGCTCTCACATACTGTATATACCCAGGCATGTGCAAACCCTTGCATATGGTTTGTTCATTACAAACACACAAAGATACACTTTCAGATCAACAAAGCAGGAGAAATTCAAACATGCACACACAGCTATTATGCAACATTTGCTGATTCGTAATTTTCAGCCCAATGGCATTATGGCCCCGTTACACGGTGACATTACTGGATGTTTACACAGCCAAACAATAGGGGCACTGAAACCTACTATACACACAGTTGAATGCAGCATTCATTAGAGAGGGCCAATAAAGGCTGAAGTGACCAACACCATCACAATGTTTCACACACACCATCCTCAGTAATATTGAGCTACGTACTCCTCTGTAGCAAAATAATGATTAAAGTATATTGTATTATCCACACAAAAGCAACCTACTTATTCCACAAACATCTGTTTGTATGTTTTCGACTTCACTTGGCATGTGTATTCTTAAAGGGCCGATTTAGACTTGCCATACATTCATTATTAATAAGAGCTGAATAAACAGGCACAACAGCGCTCTGGTCATCATTGGGGGAGGGGCAGTGTGCCTTCAGTGTGTAGACAGAGTGGACAGTTTTCTTCTACGTCCTCTAATAAACTACAGCAGTGGTTGGTGATTGGGTCAAACTGTTGGTCAACATCGCTGATAGATCATTTTGATAGTATGTTGTTTTATACCGAATCAGATTGACATTCGTCAGTGTCGCATGTGCTGATCTCCTTCATGACAAAAACGCTGAAATAGCCTACATACAAATGTATGAAAAAATAACGGCAGTTCAGTGAATCATTCAATCTTATATAAAAGCCAAAGCAATACAACAGAGAACAATAATACAACAAATCCAGTTTCATTTTATGAAAAACATCGACTATAAAATCTTCAGTGGAGAAAAAACAGGAAGGATGAACTCAAAGTTTTCTAACTTCACTCTGCACCATCGACTGTTTATATATATATATATACACAATGTCCCGTACACAATCAATAAAAAAGTGACTGTGTATTGTAGACTCACTAAAGACTAATGAATTCTGAAGGAGACTCCAGAGCATTAGCACAGGACCAACAGCAGGTTTAGCTCGTACACTGCACAAGTCCTTTCAATTGAAGTCTGTGTGGTTTGCATTTGTGTGTATTCTTCTTTGCTACTTCTATAAAGTGGCAGGAAAAGCAAAGTTTGATATTATTGGTCATATCACTACGAGGGGGTCAGTTCACAGGAGCGATGACTGATTATAATGGTTTTCATAATTTCCCTATTTGTATGAAGGCAGGAGATAAGTGGACCTCAACAGGATACTCATGTGTTCACTCCACTCCTAACAAAGGGTCATGACACCAGCAAACCTCCATCAGCCGTATGCCCACAATGAGACTGAGGGGAAATCACTCTTACTTTAGCCACGTTACAACACAAGGGAACAAATTGACCAATCAAACCCCCACTAGCTACACTCTGTCAATCAAAGCACAGGCAGATGATTAGGTTGGTGGACGGAGGAGAGATTGCTGAAAAATTACTGCCCCATTGTCTCTTGATTTGCAAGCTGAGATGCAATCATGTCAACGAGTCGGCTCCGGCCTCTTAATGTCAAACAGGGAAAGGTGAGCTATTTTTACCCTGATGATGCTAATGAAACTAGCATGTATGTGTGTGTGTGTGTGTGTGTGTGTGTGTGTGTGTGTGTGTGTGTGTGTGTGTGTGTGTGTGTGTGTGTGTTCACAATATATAACCAACAGATTCCCCATCCTGTCTCATCCCCAATGAAGGTCCCACACTGACAGTTTGCGTATGTGTGTCAGGTAACCACAAATTATCCAGAATTATTCTGCCAAGAGAATCTCACACTGATAAGGTCACGCTGCATATTAGCACCGTCTATGTCTGTGTGTGAATATGCATGTGTGTGTGTAATGCATTCATCAACCTTCAGATTCACATTACAGAGCCACACATTTACTGTAGAGGTCAGAGACCTGCCCTGAGGTTAAACAAGAGGACACGTGCACACTCAGAACTTGCAAAAACACATACACTCAGTTTTTTACTCCCTCTGCCTTTGCCGTTTTTTGTTTACACAGAGGTGAACACGCACGCACGTTCACACGATCACGCGCATGTGCACACACATGTGCACACACACGTGCACACACACACACACACCTTGACTTCAGCTACCCCACTTAAAGAAACATTATCCTCACTCAACTCCCTCTCCCTGTACTCTGCAATTTTGTATTTCTTTCCTCTGTTTTCCTTACCTCTACTTCTCTCCTTTTTCTGTCCTTTTTCCCAAGCAAACACCAAAGCGAAAAGGGTAAGTGGAGGCCACAGTGACAAGTCGCACTGCTATAAATAAATGGATGAATACAAAAGGTGGAACCAGACAGGATGTGGGGTCAAGTTGAGGTCTAAAAATATTTTTTGTTCACAAAATAAGTTTGTAAATAAACTTTTTGGAAAACAAAAAGTTAGTGTTTCAGTGACACAAAGAAACAAAGCATTATTCCCTTGAACAGTCAGTGACAGCTTCCATTTCATGTTCAGAAAGTTGCTGAAACGCATCTTTGCAAAGTCTGTCTTCTTACGGATATGTTATAATGGCCCAAAACACAAATAAAATAGTTATATATTTATAAAAAAATGCAGCCACCACAAATAGTTTTACATTGCGTTTGTCTGTGATTGTTTGTGGACCATAAAACCAATAGCCACTGGGCACAGATGCCTAAAAATTCCCCCACTGATATCAAGACATGTGTCATCCAGAAACGCTTTTACCCATTAGGAACATTTTTACAAGTTAAACAAAGTAACCTCACACAGCGGCTCTAGTTAAGAGGCCCCCATGACTCCCAATGCACGAGATTTAAACAGTTACAGCATTTTGAAATGACATGGGTAAACGTGTATTGTGAAACTCCTGATTTCAAGTTGTGTTTTTTAAAGAACTTTCCTCCAAACCTGCATCGACCTTCCTGTGCATCTAACGCAAACTGGCGCCATCATGTATTCTAATTTGCCTCTGACCAGGGGTTGGGTATATTAATGATTCAGTATTGCTTTGTGTACAACCTGTTTTTGTGTGTGTGAGAGAGAGAGAGAGAGAGAGAGAGAGAGAGAGAGAGAGAGAGAGAGAGAGAGAGAGAGAGAGAGAGAGAGAGAGAGAGAGAGAGAGAGGTGACGCAAGAGGGAAGAAAAAGTAATAATCCTGTGATTAGCTTATGCACCTGCTATTCTCATTAGTTCACACTGGGGCAATAATACAGCACAGAGAAATGGAGTACAGTGTCTGCTGAAGGCTGTGCAAGACAATATAAAGGACATGCTGATAACAATGCTTTCTATGGAGATGATGACATAATGAGTAAGAAGTCAGCAGTGATTATAAGAATAAAACAACATAACATGGTGTAAAATTAATAATTAAGATAATTGAGGGCTATTTTCTACTTTATTGTTCACATATTTCATCTTTGTGCAGACATCAGTGTATTAAAGCAGATGATGATGGAAGGCAAAAAGAAGATGGAGGGATAAGAACAACTGGTGCCGTTTTAAACCTGCCTGTTGGGAATTGGTGGCTTTCATTGGCCTGTGGTTATGCTGGTTGCATCTTCCTATCTGAAACTGTGAGAGTGACCTGTGAAAACATCACTTGCGTTGATAAGTCCATCAGATCTCGAGTCTTTGGTCCTTCAAAGTTTATTAATGGTGAATGTTTGCGTGTCCGAATCCCACCAAATTTGACACTGCATGTCCATAGATCCTTACAATTACACATTCCACAAGTGTGAAGCTGCTATGACGAACAGTTCTTGAGATAATGATAATATCAATAATAATTAGGATGCTATTGATGTTCTTATCATAATATTAATGAATATTATCTAACGGGTTTGTGTTATATCTCTGACAGGATTGTATTATTGCACAACAATGACATTTTTCATGTGAGAATGTGCGCCACACACACACACACACATATAAACAGATAAAGTGAGACTAAAAGCGGTCATCCGTTTCAAATAAAAACGGAAAGGAGGCAAAAGTAGAATGATGAATAGAGCTCTGCAATAGGAACATCACGTGCTGGAGCTCCACAGTGTCTGGAGTCATACAATGCTGCAGATTATAGACGATATTCACTGACTCCAATGAACAAACATGTTAGAGCAGTATACGTGTTGAAAGACCAACTCATTCATTTAGGGAATCTAGGTGTCAGCCATGAGATTTGATCTGAGGTCTGTTTTCTGCCTGATATTCACTAAGCAACATTTCAATGACACGGATGACTGCATTCCCTACAGTTGTATAATTTGATAAGTAAACTTGTATTTTCCGTGTTCACCCATCCTTGGCAAATGATTGCTGGCATTAGGGCAAGCTCCATCGTGGAATACAGGTTAAATTATTACCTAGTTTGAGCAGTACTTGTTTGCCAGCTCTGTGACCAATCCTGTTTCCCAGAAATCCTGTTTTTGTACAACTCAACAGTAATGCAAGTTGCAGGAAACAATCAGCGGCTGGAGGATAAATGTATTTTGAATGAATAAGCACTATATTTAATTACATCAGTGGAGCTGGCAGGGAGTGGTTGAGGACGATTGTATTCGTGCACACCCAATTCTTTGTGAAACATGAGAGACGAATAAAGCTAAATGCATAAATTGTATTGAAAACCATTGGAGGAGTATATGCTCAAATTTAATAAACGGTTAATCTGGACAAGATAAAGATCGTATCGCTACATTATTTAACGTCATTGTCTAAATTCATGGTAATATTATGATGATGTCTTTGATACCACACACACACATGCACACTTACACAGGTAAATATAGAATATCATGTCTTGTTGTGATAATATAAAACATAATCAAGTCAAAATGTAATTTTTACAAAATCGATTATTTGCTGATACAGTTTAGTTGTATAGAAACATAATTTCTAGCAAATTAAGCATAGAAATGTGGTTTAAATTGCCCAGAACACCGTACATCTCACATATCTCTGGTGTATACCTCAGAGCAGCAGTTAATTCTGACAGTATATAAATGCAACATCGAATCAAACTGACACAAAACTCTGCACTTAGTATTGATCCATCCTGATGTCAATAAAAGGTCCTTCACAAGATTTATGCCTCAGCATTGAAAAATGTAACTACTAGAATATAAAAGGGACAACATGTTCACAGGGGTCAACACGCTCACTCATGAATGCACATGTTACTAACTGCAATTTGTGCCGTTGCCTCCAGAAACACGCATGTGCTGAATACACACACACACACACACAGGTAAGACAACACCAACAACCTTGTCCAGTGACTCATATGACAACCTGCCCTCCATCTGCATCACTCTTCTATTCTGGCCATCATTCTGCCAAGATTTGTGTTTGACTTGAGTCGTGGTCAGAATGAAAAGTCTGACTGGCTGTAGGGCGCGGCCTTCATTCATATTATGAAGGGAAAGCATTGGTGCCAACACACAGATGTGGAAGGGTTCAAACCTACACACAGGACTGTTGCTTATAGAGTAGAGAAACAGGAGAGAAACACTTAGTAACAGGGAGGAGATGGAGAGAGCTGGGAAGAGAGAGGGAGAGAGTGGATGGGATTAAAATAGAGAGCGATGGAAAGGCTGCTTTAGCAGACGCAAAGAAGAGGAACTGTTGTGTTTAGACTGAGTGAGAGTTAAAACACTTGAGGTGCTGGATGAACGCCTGAACCGAACAACCCGTCATCACTGTCAAGCCGCCTCTACCTGCAGAAGTGTGCTGTAGAGATGGAGAGGGAGAGCTGGAGCGATCCAGTCATCTAAATTGAGTCAGCACCCAGAGAATGCATCAGAGTTATTTTATCATGAGTCAGTGTAAAAAAACGGATGGAGTGTGGAGATCACAAGCGCGGGAAGTGGAGGGGGGTTCTATGATCAAAACTGGAGAGTTTCCTGCAACAAAAATAACAAAATGAAATAAATAATGATGCAGCCAAGCACCTATTTTTACACGGTAGTGTTATTCTACACAGGAAACAATTATAGCTGGGCTCCACCAACAACCGCCGCCATCAGCACTATGCAATCGACGTTTTTTTATTCAACCAGAGTAGATTCGATGACCATGCAGCTATGCACACAGGCTAATCTGACAGTGGCTGAGCAGCTCCACTGGAACAGTTTAGGGGTCAAGGGCTTTGCTCAAGGGCACTTCAGTGTTGAGTTGTAAGGAGAGGGTTTAAAGAACAAAGTCCTTTTGCTTTATCGCAGATCCAGAATTGTAGATAACAAGATTGATTATTACATTAGTCATTGCTACTCCCTTCATGTCTGTCAGAGATTTTTCTTTGAACACTTCAAACATTGATGAAGACACGATATTGTCTCATGATTAATGTAAATATTGTTAATTTGTAACATGCTCTGTTCCACACAGCTTTCATTGCACTTCTGTCCTTCCTGTAAGAGGGATCCCTCACTTGTAGCTAATCATTAGATCTTCAATTCCCTTGTTTTTTTGGTAGCTATGGACGTTATTGTCGAGGGCTTAGAGACAAGGATGTCTCTAAACCCTCTTAAGCCCAAAGAGACAAACTTGTGAATATGACCAGTGACCTGTGAATATGGGCTATAGAAAGAAAATTTGATTGATCGATTAATTGATAAATGCTCTTTTCACCTCCTCATGCTAATTTATCCTGAAAGTTTGACTTTACTAATTTATATCAGTGAAGGACTTAAATGCTACCTGTGGAAAATGTTATTCGAGCTGTCGTCAGTCAGCCAAGTTGAATCTCACAGAAGCACAAGAACAGCAGTAACTTTCAAGGATGCAAAAAGGTTAGCTCCATAATATACTGTTTATAAATGCCTACTGTAAATATTTGAAAAAACATTTATTAAAATCTTTCTTTAAAATCAGCTTTAACTAATTTATCCACAGTGTATTTGTTTTTGTGAGGCAGTCTCAGTGCATATTAATATCAAAGGGTAACTTAGATTATGAACAATAGTGGTTTGAGTTTTTTGTGCATAAGTAAATGTGTTATTGGGTTTTATTTATTAGGTATTATATTATAATATTACATATGAGATGATTTGCTGTTGAACCGGCCGGCAGAAATGGCAGCGGGGCTATGTGTGATCCCCTATAACAAGAAACTATTGGAATTATGATTTTAAATCAGCAAGACAAAAGTACCCTAAAGCTTTACAATAGGTTTACCTTTGAAAA
The DNA here is from genome assembly GCF_963576545.1 of Limanda limanda. Classification (NCBI taxonomy): domain Eukaryota; kingdom Metazoa; phylum Chordata; class Actinopteri; order Pleuronectiformes; family Pleuronectidae; genus Limanda; species Limanda limanda. The sequence goes on from NC_083655.1 coordinate 13,421,502, forward strand.
AGCCCACTGTTTATTTAATAAAATTGTTTCTCTCATCTGCTTTCATATTATTACCTAACACCACCTACCAGTTTCTGCTTTATCTCAGTTCTGTGGTCATTAACGGTTCCTGCTGGGTCCAATAACAGGCACTTGACGCATGATTTCCTGCAAGCTACTCAACTGAAAGGTCAAGATCCCTCTGCTGCACGAGAACAGTACATCTCGCTGACCTTAACGTCTGCAACCCCACAGAAGATTGTGCCTTGTACAACGTTAGGGGCAGGAGAGACGTGCAGCTGCTTGAAATTCATGTCTGCGGTGAATGTTAATAAAAACGGTAATTAAAGAAGAGATACATTTATCTGAGAGTAAAGTCGATAGCGCTGAGTTCATGCAAGACTGCACTGAAGTCCAAGGGAAAAATTAATCTTAGTAGCACCCTCCCATGAGGGTACTTATATTGATAGCACTGTGCTACACATGTAACTGAATTCTGCTTTGATTCAAGTGAGATGTACTCTACAGTCACAGTGAGCAGTTCCCACAGACCTGCACAGAGAAAATTTGTCTCAACTGGAATATAGACTCATCATAACATATGCATGGAGCTCTGATGAATATATTTGGTCAAAGGGCAAAAGAAAACTCTGCCTTAACCATACAAGCATGTACTGCAATGCAATTAGTATCGCACAATGTAAAAACACACACAAATATTGTAATATTGATGATATCACCTATTTTAATAAGGTAGAAATAAACATTTCTGCTTTAAAATCTGTTCAACCTGATATCTATGGCCCTGGATGTGCTTACATCTGTTGATGGAGTATGGTTTGGCTGTGATGTCAAGTACGGGCTCCAGGAGAGGAGAGGTGAAGTAAAGCTTGGGGAAATAAGGAAGATATACAGTAATTGTGCTAGTGTGACATTTTCCCATAATCCCTCCGAAATGCCACCAGTGTCAGGCCACATGGAGGCAGAGAAGAGGTGGGAGGTAGAGAGACGGAGAGCATCTAATGCCGTACGTTTGTTAAGCATGAAGTATAACCTTTTTTTCACCCCTATAACCAATACATTAGTTTGTTGTGCTGAATGGGGGCATTTGCATTATGTGTTTGTCTGGTCCTGTGTATGTGTGTAGAAGGTTTGATGGATGTTAATAGAAGGGAATGTCAGTGGCAGTAATTATCGTAAAAAACAATAATGAAATGATTGGATCAAAAGGGACATGACAGGTTCATTACTGACTGCACACATCACACAGCCTGCCAACACACACACAAACACAAACACAGGATAAAAAACATGGTGGCCAATACAGTAACAAGACTTTGTGTGTGTGTGTGCATCTGTGTGGATAGTTGTGTAACTGTATCTCAATCCTTGTACCTAATCAGATTTGTTAATGTATAAAATATTTTGCAAACAAATATTCAGAAAAATCGCCAAGCCTTTTCAGCAATTAATATCTATTTACTTATTGAGAGATTTATAAAATCTGTACAAATCTCAAACACTAGCAAATGTCATCACATATTTACAGTTTTTTTTAAACACTTACAAATCTGAATACACACAACAAGATTATGAATACACATCTACAGATGTATGTCCCTATTTGCCCCCATCCAAGCACAACTTTAAATATATTTTTATACATTTACAAATGATTACTGATTATGGACACATGGATTGAGATGGAGTTAAATGACTCCACACACACACACAAACGCACAAACAAAATAATATTGCTTTAACAATGGCACCATCATTCTACTGCTAAAACTGTGTGCACAGCAATAAAGTCCAGGCTTTCAATGTGGATTTCTTTATCTGCTTCGCAGCAAAAAATCATTTAGCTGTTACACTCAGCCTCTTTTCCCCTCAAATCTAAATGCTTAAATGTTAAATGGTTGTAAGTGTGTCTGTATATGACAACAAAAGAACCAACTCAGTCACATATCAGTCCCTTTATCTTTCAGGCCTTAGATTGAGGGTCAAGCTCATCATAGAAGGGAAGGCAGATGAACGTTGTTATCATCCCAAGGTCACTCACACACACACAAACAGATAGGCTACCTCAGAAAAGGAAAATAACTACAATGGGCAATTCACCCAGAACAGACAGGGATGATGGCCAGGAAGCACGCGCGCACATACACATGCACACAGAACACACACACACGCACGCCCCCCCCACCCCCCGACACACACACACAGCTGTGCCCCAGGGCCAAGGCTCTGGCAATGCATCATTACCCTCCCTTGGAGGTGATTCCATATCCCAGCATGCATTTCTCATGCGGAGAGGAAATTACCCCTGGGCCGTGCTGAGAGCCAATAGAGTGTGTCCTCTTTCCTCTATCTATCTCTCTCTTCCCTCCTTTCTCTTTTTTTAAATCCCTCGCTCACCCCATGACTGTGCCTATCACACCCTTACTGTCCTCCCTCTCCTGCTCCGTCTCCCTGAGTCACCCAGTCACTAACATATCCATTTATCTTCCTTATCATCTTTCTGTCATTGCCAATTCTTTTTTGTCTCTTCTTCGTCCCTTTTTCCCTACATCTGATGTGGAGCCAAGATGAATAACAAAGGACAAAAATAGGTACTGACCGGCTCTTTACCTCTAAGTCCTTCCCCTAAGTCTGTGTTATTTTACGTATTAATGATTATATCACATTACAATAATTTACCAGTTATGTTTTACTTCTTTCAGAAATGCATTGCTGGTTAACGTGGTCGTTACATGATTAGAACAGGTGGTGCACCTTGTAGCATACGTTTTTATACGGCAGTAATGATCCCCAACTCTTATCTCTGTCCAAGGTGCTGAAACTCACAAACCATGTGCAGCTTTGTGTCTCTCTCCATGGTGCTGAAACAAACACACACTGCACTTGCACAGACAGTGGTCGCAAAAAAAAGGAACACGAGCAGTGCTCCTTTTTCACACACATGCACATAAATAAACAGACTTAACTGAACTTCTGTCAGTAATACACACACATATACAAACACACACATACACACACACACACAATCCCACGTCATTGTTCTGTCGGCTGTATGACACATGGTAGTCATTGCCTCAGCCTTATGCTATCACATACTATAAATGTCAGACACAGAAGTAAGTGCATACACACACACATACATGCCATCTCCCTGCCTTTGACCCCGCCTTGAACACACACACACACACACACACACACACACACACACACACACACACAGCTGACCATTACAGATTTTCCATTAATAGAGCGATGTGTTCAGCCTGTGAGCTGACAAACGCTGACAATAAATAGCGAGTGTTGACAATGACATGTCATATCGGATCACGTCATATCAAGCTACTACAGCTATTTCATGCCCGCAGCTGTGTTGTCTTAAGAGAATAAAGGAAGGAAAGGAGGACATTTTTTTTACATTTACCAATACAATGTGTGTTTTCCATCTATTTTTGCAGAGATGTGGCTTTAACCTTGGGATTCTGGATTATGGTTCAGAACTGAGTTTTCAGTTTGTGTCAGGTAAAACAATCAGCTAAATGCAAAACGTTGTGGAACGTAGTGGAACAAATTAATTTAGACATCAAACATCTCTAACACTACAGCTGCTATTGTTGCATTAAAAAATGTTGGATTGGTGAAGAAAATGTCAACATGGGAAGTTTGATTTATCTTACCCCCGAGCTAAGTGCTGTGTCTCCGTTTAAGACTGAATGATGAGATAAGACAAGCACACTCCTGCAGTTGAAACAATACCGCAGTCTCGTTTTTTGATCGCAATTTTACACCTCTTCTTCTTTCTTCTTCAAGTCAATCCTCATTTGTACCACACTGTGAATTCTCCCCCTCCACTGGAACTCTGCTTGTATGATGTTTGCCGCCCTTGACAAGCTTTGTAACAATAACCATTGGCCCGCATCTCATTGGTCCCCAAATCCCACTCTCCCCGAGCAAATGTTCATCGCTCTCTCCCCATACTCACAGACCTACATCTCTTCCTCCTTCCTTTCATTCTTTTTCGCCTTTCTTCAGTCCCCAAAGGTAAGTCTCCCTTATTCCCTTCAAAAACTTCTCTGTGTACTTTCTACCCCTCACTTAAAATCCTCCTTTACTTTTTACTTTCTGTTTCATTTCCTCCATCATTGTTCTTCTTGTCTTCCTTTTTTTATTGGTTTTGTAACTGCACCTCAACACATTGCTCTTCACCTTGCTCCCTATGGAGGATTGCAAGTGTCAAAGAAACCTTACTAACTCATTTACTGTCAATAAAACAGGTATTTGTAATCAATCAATTTAAATAGACTAAATTTCAGATTAATATATATTCTAAGGGACAATAAAAAGAGTAATTTACAAATCCATCAATAAATAGTTGAAATTCAAAAAGGGATTTTTAAAAACAACATATATTGGTCTAAATTAACTTAGTTTAAAAATGAATTAACATCAACGTCTTCATAAATACATAATGGAATGTATTTTATGAAAATTCTGGTTAAAAGCAGTAATAAAATAACATGGATTCCTAAATTGTCACAAATCATTTTAATTTTTGCACAGCTTATCCTGAACCTTAGCCATTGGATTTGCTCACTCATTTAGCCTCCCTTACCAAAGTCTCTCCTACCAATCAGAGAGTTTGTTACACCCCGTGGCTAATTTACATTGTTTTACCTCGTTTGACCAATGTGAGGCCCACAGGTTAAAAGGCCAATAACAGAAGCTAAGTGACTGAATAAATCAATACTAATATGAAAATGCATAGCAGTGGTTATTGATTAAAATCTGAATTCATAATTCAATTTGTGAATTTCATTAATAGATTTAGTAAATTATTGACTTGTGTTTATGCTTTGTTTAACCCATAAAAATAATGAATTTGTGGCATTTAGCCCATTTATACTATAAATTAATAAATACATTTGTAAACCATGTATCAATGAATATCTTAAATGTATAATTAGTTATGAATTAATTAAATTAAATTTTCATGACACTTGCAGTCGGCCACACATCTCTATGGTAATATTCAGTCTATGCAGGGCAACCAGTTGTGTGTTAATCATTTTTCAAAGAGACAGCGGAAAACAATGAAGGCTGTAAGATTTATCTAAATTATGCCTCGTCCTTTTCCACACTTTTATCCCACCTTTCTAACATTAACCTCCTTCCACCTTGATCTTCAACTACCAACCTCTCCTCCATTTGCATGTATTCCCCACCTTCTCATCATCATTTGCCTCCTGTCTTTCCTCCCACCCTCACCTCAACTGGGTTCATCCCTCCCTTTAACTTCATCTTCAGCAGACCCTCCTTCCACTCTTCCTTCCCGCTATCTCATCTCCCTCTCTCTTTCTGCCCCCCTCTCTTCACTGCCATCCATTAGCGGTTATTGAGTTTTCTCTTTTGTGTCGCTGTCCTCACCTCTGCTCTATCGCGCTCACTCTTCTGCAACTGCAATGGCCCCTAACGGTGTAACCGGCTGACACGGACACACACACACTCGACAGCCATGTACACAAGTCAAAGAATATACATAAAAATACAGTCTCCTCTCAAACACACACTGCATTCTCCCACAGACACACATTAACACCGACATAACCTCTGCCCCTCGCTCAGTGTTCCTTGTCTCTAATAGCTGCTAACTCATTTAGCACTTCATGTTAGCTCAGCTAGATCCAATTACAGCAAGAGAGAGAGTGCGAGTAGGAGGCTATTTAACCTCATGGCAGAGAGAAATGTAACACAAAGCTCAAATTCAACAATATTAAGTAGAGCATGCATGGTTTTAAGAAATTAGGGTTTTAATTCAATTTACTTAAAAAAGAAGAAAATAAATTCGATAGACTGTTTTCTTGAATTAAGGCAACATTTGTGTTTAAAATGGACATAATAACAAAAAGCAACAGGAAGGTAACCGGAAATTAATGCCTGGACTGAGTCTGTGTCAGACTCCGGATAACAAAATTACAACATCATTTAACTAAGTATTTGTTTGTTCATACCATATCTCCTCAAATGTGGATGTGACCCTTTATTTACCTCAGCTCCAGAAGGTTATGGGCCCTCTGTCCAAAGTCTGGTTAGATAAATTGATGACTCTAGGTTTGAATGTGAGTGTGAGTGGTTGTTTGTCTTTGTATGTCAGGCCTATGATAGACTGATGACCTGTCCAGTGTGTACCCTGCCTCTAACAAAAAGTCAGCTGGGATTAGCTCCAGCCCCCACGAGACCCTCAAAGCGGTACCAATGATGGATGGAAGGTTTATAGAATTCATTTTACCTTCCCCCTAAAAAATCCAAAAAGGTACGGTCAGCAATAACATGACCAGTGATGTCAGTTATAACCAACACTGGGCTCATACTTACAGGGATACCGTATTCTGGATGGTGTTGGTATGGAAGTCTGTTAATTGCTAGGTTCTCTTTTCAGAGTTGTTTCACTTTGGCTACCTGTGGTTCGTAATGTATTGGTGCTCACCGCAGCCCTAAATTAAAAGTAAACAACACACTGAGTCGAAAGCAGTTTTGTATGAATTTTAAAGCAGTCCTTGAGAACTTGGTAACTTCTAATTAAATAAGGTTTTATTGGACTCTGCAGGAGGGCGTTAAATGCACAAAAGAGCTCACAAAATACTTGAACCGTATCCAAGATGGTCACATTTCCTTAATCGTGGCTTAGGATACTAGGTTTTAATCTTTCTGTTGTCTTATATTAAGTGTTAAAGCAGGAGAAACAATATGTGTCTCTGGTTGTTGCGCATGGAGTATATGAAGCTTAAAGCAATTACAGTTTTTACAGCTACTTTACTCCTCACAAATCTTTCAAGGTAAAGGAATATATTTCAACTAATGTCTCACAGGTGTCATCCCCACTAAAAAGCAACTCACTTGGTATGAATATAGAAGAAAATGGTTCTTTCATGGGTCAGAGTCAATATATATTTTACACAGGTAATAACATAATAAAATATATAATCTTAGGAATTAATTTGCTTGTATTAATACATGTTTTAACAGAGTGGGAGATTTTTGATAATTTGTGTTTGTGTGAAACAATGTCTAAGGGCCATCAGTGCTTCCTTATCAGAGGATTATTCATGTGTTTCTTGCTTTACTTTCTTTGCCATTGTTTTAATTATTTTCCTCCACCCTCTTCTATTCTTTCATCTCGTTCACAGTGTCTTTCTCTCCTTCTCTGTGTCCCTTTCTCCCGTGACTGACAGCTGCTGCTGAGGCTCAATCTACAGACGTCTCAGTCCCTCTCGCTCTGTAATTAAAGGAATTATACATCAAGAGTCCTGTGAAATATATATAAATAAAGAGAGAGAATGAGCTTTGCTTAATTGCAGAGACAAGAGGGTGGAAGTGATCACAGCCCAGTAGGAATCTTCTACACACAGCTTGACACTGAGGGAGGTGAAAGAGAGCTTCTGAAGCTACTAGTGTGGGGCTCAAGTGACACTCTTTTATTAGGCTTTTTTTGTTTTTATGCATATGTGGTACCTCTGCCTAGGACTAGTCCAGTTCTGTCCCCTAATGTATTTGAAAAAGTGAATTCTGCTGTTTCTCTGTAATGCAACAATTGCAGTAAAGACCTGCAGTTATTGAGCGGGTTAAGTGAAGACCAGCAGTGAGGTTCAGTCCACAGAACCCTGATGCCCTGCCAACACTTCTGCACACCTGTTTAATCACCTGTTTATCCAAAATGTATTAATATTGAACGTATCATGTGTCCAAACCTCAATGCACTTCCATGAGCACTTAACAACACACATGCAGAGTGTGAAGCAGAGGAAAACAATGGCTCTTGAGATATGCATTCCACATACAGACAGACAGACAATCCTTCACACTCCAGAAACACACACAGTCATACTCAAACAACAACAGCAGCCCATAAACACCTTTCATCCTGGTTATTTCATCCTACCTTGGGTCCTTCTGAATAGAGTCAATGGAAGGCGAGCGCTGCATGCTGCCTTCGGGCGGTAGGGCTGGTCCAGACTTGCTGTAGGGTGAATCCACCACAGAGGGGCAGTACTGCAGGGTGCGGTAGGGGTCGGCCACATATGGGTCTGAGCCGTACACGTCGCCGACATTGCTTGAGGTGTAGCCCGGGCCCACTGTGGCATAGTTGTTGGTCCCGCCACGGCTGTAGTTTCCTGTCCCGGCGCTGTGACTGGCTGTGCGCTGCAAAGGGGCGGAGTCGACACCAGGGGAGGAGGGAGCTAGGATAGGGAAGTAGGGACAGAGGACATAACTTAGGACCTGGTCATGGATACGCTGGGTGAGGTCTGCAGGGTGGAGAGTGGGATAAAGGAGAGGAGAGGAGGCCCAAGGAAATGAGGAGAGGCAGAAAGAGAGACAAACAGGTTGTTGGGTAAAGACGAGCGTGTATCCATATGGATGGATAAATATTGGCCGCATGCCCAGGATTGACGGCAAGGAACAACGTTCAACAGAGGGAGAGATTGAGGAGGGAGAAGAGAAAAATATTGACATATGGTGAGTAGACTGAAAGTTGAGATCATATAAATGACATTAATAAATATGAACATACTTATAGTTATATACTGAATTTCCAATGCACCGACAATACAAAACTATTCTTTAGCGTACATCAATATACATCTTGTTACATATTCCCATTGAAGGCTTGTGATGTTCTTTTCCATGACAAACCATAGTAAAAGAGTGCCGTTATTCATATAAGCTCTTTACGTATCTATAGTTCTATTCAAATATGAAGTACAGTTGCCTCATATGATAAAAAAATCCCTTTCCCTTGAACAACACCTTCCACCACACTGACCATTCGTTAACAGTGTTAGCCCGTCATTCCCATGCAATGAAACGTGGAGACTTTGCTTGTAACGGAGCTACAGGACCATTGCAGAAACCGTTTTTCCTTTTTCCGCCTGGTGAGCAACAAGGACAAAAAATACATAAAATAAAAAATAGATAAATAACACACCGAGCTAGCTCTCTTTAGAGTGAGATGAAAATTGAATAGGGATTTGCTCAGGGGATGTGAGCAGCACTGCAGGGGCACAGAAGCTGTCGCCTCTCCCTTCCCCGTCGCATCAGGAGTGGCAGATCAGCGATATATCAAGGTGTTAATGTGAGTCTGGGAGCCTCGTTTCTCTGGCTATAAAAACACAGAGACAGATGATGTGGCGGCTGAGGGTGGGGGTGCCGGGCAGTGAGGGGGGTTTCCATCCCATCCGTCATTACGACAAAAGGTGTGTGTACACAGAAACAGACGTGTACGCACATGCAAAAAAGAACAAAAAAAACACCATAAATGTGTTCTTTAAACAAGCATGTAATAAATCATCAAGCCTCGGAATCAATATGGAGCCACGTGATGGACTAGGGCTTTAAAACATCCCGAGCCTCCTCTAATAAAGGGAATTAGCCTTTAACAACCATGTCTGGATGGGAATAGGCGCACCAACTACAACACACACTCCGCATTCACTCTGGCTCTTGACGCAAGCACTCCCATGCAACTCGTATACGAGTACAAGAGGGGCCTCATATAAACGCACACATTTACACATTGTATCAGCCCCTGCACAGAACTAATGAAGGCTGTGCGAATGAGTGTGTGTGACGAGTCCATCATCGTTATGTGGCCAACAAACTTTGCTCTTAAATGTCGTCCTGAGTGGTGGCATTTACTTGACCTTTACAACCCACTTTCTCTTTCCTTTCACATGCACGCGTGCACTCGCACACACACAGGTTTGCACAGCGCTTCTTTTTAGGACTCTGCATTGAATTCCATTAATTGTGGACAGCCTGACCAACATCCAAATGCACATGCTGTCTGGACTGTGGTTTTTACGACAGGTGACAGTGGACACACTAACGCTTGTGTCCACAGAGGCGCCTTGCTCAACAAAAATGAAAGGTTCCTTATTGGAGGTTTAACCATGACTAACTCATGCCTAACTCTAACCTGAATCAAACCACAATTTAAATTTAACTGCTGGACATAACCAGGAACTCAAATTAAAAATGTTCTTCTTTAGGACCGCCCATGAGGTCTATTGGTTCTGACAAGATCAGTGTTTATGCTGACGAAAGACCCTTAAGACGTAACAACAACTCTCCCTCACACACATACACACACACACACACACACACACACACACACACACACACACACACACACACACACACACACACACACACACACCTGTGTTAGAAGATTAAACCAATCTTTCTAAAACAATTTCAAATCCTTCTGTTTTAAATTATTTGCACCAAGTCTGGTAAACTCCATTATTTGACCCACCACAAGCACGAGGAACCTTTTGGATGATGCAACAACATTAGCATATTTTCATTTCAAAACTCTATAATCAGGTTAACAAAAATCCCTTTTGCAGCCAGACAGTGAAAAAATCCAAGATTTAGATAGTGCCATGCAATGCCCACGAGGCGTAGGGCTGTGTGAGCTCTTCCACTGATGCCCCACATTTGACAAAGATCCAAAGAATCATAGGCAGGGAAAGAGAAGTGAAAGACTGAGAGAGCTCTGGAAATAGAGAGAACCAGTTGAGGAATGAGGTACGGGGCTGCAGTATAAAGAAGAGAAATACCAGAGGGGAGAGGGAAGAAACAAGAGGCGAAGGAGGAGAGACAGAAGAGCTGCATAGAAACCAGAGCGTAAAGGAAAGGTAATGAAGCAGAGTTATTCTCATCAGAAGAGATCCCCAGTCTTTTTCTGTGCTCTTTAAACGGTGTCTGTGGTGTTTCTGCCTTTCTGAACGTCTCATTAGTGGCCGAGGCTTCGGCACCAGTATCTGTATCAGCACTCACATAGAGAGACCCGACATCCAAAGATGATGAACCTCAGAGCAAAAGGGGTGGTGGGGGACAAGAGGAGAGAGGGAAGACACGCACACAAAAAATGGCCTGTCAAATTATTTTTAGCGCCCGTGCTGTGACCACTGAATAGGGATGTCCTTGGGAAGAGGCCGAGAGGCTGAGGGAAGGAAATCACAAATAGAGAGAGATGGTAGAGGAGATACCCGAAAAGGGTCCTGCCAAATTACTCGTTAAGTCCATCCTTCTGTTTGCATAATATTTTCTTTCCTCGTCTTCTTCTCAGACCTTAAGTAAATGGAGAGCTGCTGAATTTATCATTTGCTCTGGTAATGGTGGAATCTGACTGATGACTTGACCTTTAGAGCGAATATAGCCTGGGAAAAGAAGAAAATCAACAAACATGCATGCATGTGGGCATGTATTTAACTGTGTGTAGGTGTATTATCGTGTTCCTTTCCTAGAGAGAAGTTTTCAAACATTTCTTCAACTTTTAAAGCAGTTGTGTCAGTCAGGGCTTTGGTTAAAGAATAGCTTTAGTTTCAGGGTTTAAGTTTAGCATGGAATTTAAAGTTTAAGTCTAACTTCAGCCCTGACTTTTAGCTGAAGTGTCTCTCCTTGCAGTGCTGGGGAACGGGGCAAACACACGCCGAGAACCCTATACACACATACACACACACAGAACAATTGGGTCGCTTAGGCTAAGTCTAGGTTGTCTAGCTACAAGCAATGACTCCAGTCTGATGTGTGTGAAAAACAGGTGAGGGGCTAATCCCAGCTTTCCAGTTTTCCAACTCACTAGTGGTCGCTGGTGGCCGGGGGCTGCCAACCTTCGATTAGAGGGTGTTTACCTTTTCAAATAAATATAAATGTGGGTTAGAGACATTCCAAATTGTTGTCACTATGTTAGGAATACGGTCCAAGATGGTTTGAAACTCTGGTTGGTGTTATAACCCAAATCATTATAAATTAGGTTATAAATGTGATATTAAAAAGTGACATAATTCACTTCACAGCTCATAAAACACATTTAGGTTTGCAGTTTCTTATTAAGGTTTGGTGTTACTGAATAACATGGAAACAAAAGGTCCTCACAAGTATTGTGAAACCAACTAACAAATGCAAGGGGTGTGTCTTTTCGAGCATGAGACAAACTCACAGCACTGTGTCATAAAGAATTAAACACATCATGAAACATGTGCACAAGCACACACATGTGCGTGCACCACTAACACACCTCACACCTGATGCTCTGGCGGCGTGAAATTGTGTTGGAGAGGAAATTAAAAAGGGCGGGTGTGTCTTTGTGTTGCTCTGCTTCGACGCAGAGTAAACAAATGGTGGCTGTGCTCCTGCTGGCGGATTAGCGATGGGAAGGGAAACTCTATTAGTCATTTGACACAGTGATACCCCAGCAATTAACCGGGCGAGGCCGAGGGGCCAGCTACTTTACAGCAGGGCTTACTTTTTTCTTTGCAGTGCTGAGTGGAGGCAGACGCTGAATGTTGGATTGTAGAAAAACAGGGCGATAGGAAGAGAGAGAAAAGCAAAGGGGATCAAACCAATCCTCTGAGCCTTCCATGGCCATCCTCTCTTCTCATTCTTGCATCTCTGCCTCCATTTCTTTCAATCCCTCTCCGTCTATCTCTCACTTTTACTCAATCGCTCCCCTCACCCTTGTCTTTGCCCTTTACTTCTTTCTGTCTCCATCTAGATGTGTCTCTCCCTACCCATGCCCCATCCATCTTTCTCTCTCAACCCATCCCTCTTGAAATCTTATCCTGCTCTCCTCTCTCTCGCTGTCGTTCACTCCCTCTCTGCTTGAAATGCACTTTTTTTCATCTGTCATCCTGTCTTCACAATCCATTCATTTCATGTTTTTCTCTCCTTTTCTTCTTCTAACACCCGTTCTATCCCTCTCTCTCTCTATTGTGGTTGTAGTAGACTATGTGATCAGAGCTGAGGACATGTCCTTTCTCTCGACACGCTTCGGCGCTCAGCACGATTACACAAAACCCTTCAGTACAGTCTCTCAATCTCCCTTCAAATACACGCACACACACAGACACACACACACACACACACACACACACACACACACACACACACACACACACACACACACACACACACACACACACACACACACACACACACACACACACACACACACACACACACACACACAAACATGCATTTACAAATATGCGAGTGATTGACATGGACTAAACATGCGTTCCTGTAACACATCTTTTTCTAATGCTTTGAGGTCAACAGCATGCACACACAACCTTGCCAAAAGCAACACACACACTTTCTGCCTGGATGTGGAGAGCAGTAAGGATTAGTTTCTCCCCCTGTTTATCCCTGGGAGAGCCTTCTGGCCAGCACACAGCTCTTGATGTTCCTGAGCTGGAAGCTCTCGAGGACATGCACACGCACACGCACACACACACACTTTTGTGCAGCTATCCTTCTTACGACTTTGCATCGACTATCATATGGTCATTCCAACCAAAACCTTATCCCCAAACATAACCAATTCATGTCCAACACCAACTTTAACCAAAATTCATATCTTAACCTTAACCAGGTCCTAAGAAACTATGGTCTGCCGCACAAGGACCAGGCTTTGGTCCACATGAGGTTTACTGGTCCTGATGAGGTCAGTAGTTTTGCTTAAAAGGGAACGAAAAGGAGCGTGGGCACATCACACACACACACACGCACACACTCAGACCACTCCATGTCCCTTAGACAGGAGCTCCAGGCCAGTGACTGATACTCAATGTTAAATGTTCATGACAATAGTAAAAAGTCTCATGAAGAATCATGAAGAGTGATACAATTCTATGGATTTGAACATATTTTCTGTATTCGAATATGTAGAAAAATCTAAGAATGTGAAGAGGAACATAGCCAGTACAAATCATGCTGCTATTTATAGTTCCTATACAGTATATAAAGTATATCAGACTCATGGGAAACATGGTGACTGTGACTGTGGTCTCACAAGAATTAGAATCTAGAGCCTTTCTGCACAGACTTTGCTTTTCCCTTGTTTTCACAGAGGTTGCCTTTTTCATTCATGCAGCTGAGTTGGATGTGACAGTGTTTATCACCCTGCGTGGTGCAATGTGCATTTCCTTTCCCCTGTGTTCTCTGCCGCTCGCCCACTGTATACTGAAATTAACTCGGCAGAAAATAGATGGCTTTCACACTTACGCTGATCGTGACTTTACAGGTCATTTACAAAGAGATAATAAAAATGTTGACAATGATAAACCGTGAATCAATGAATGAATAAATCAGGTTTAAGCAGTAGACGAGAGCTACTGTTTCCGTTTGATGAAGACAGTTGTTGTCAGAAGCTGTTTTTTGTGCTGACGTTAAATGTATCAGTGTGCTCTCCCAGGACAAAAACAAATCAACGTTTCCTCTCTGCAGTTATGAATTCATTATTGCTGATGAAACAGAGAATATGCTAATCATGTAAACTGAGACAGCACAGGACACGAGAATGATATTTGAATGTGTGTGATTCTGTGACAGCCCATATGCATATGTTCGTCACCTGTTTTGGTTGCCTTATGGATCTTAAATGTTCTATATTTTTATTTGCTAATTACTTTCTATATGAAATGTATTTCCATGTTCAGGACCCCAGGAGCACTAGAGGCACACCCATGTGTTTTCTTATGGTGATCCTTAAATAAACTAAACTAAACGTGGGTATGAACAGTTTTTGTGGAAACGAATGTGTGTTTTTGTTTATGACTGCACACGTTTTGCTTATGTGCAGAGTTTATGCGAGGATGGTGTCCAGTTACTGACACCACTTTAACATAAAACCTGCATTTAAGCGCCATATGTTTCCACAAGGGAGAGAAATTGTGCTGATCTGTAGAGTTAGTCAGATGCGTTGAGCTGGTAATTAAAGCTTTAAGAGGCATCAGCAGAAAGTCACTGTAAATACTGTGCAAGTTAAACCACATGGATTCAACTTTGGAACTCACTTGTATATTAAACTGAAGAGTGCCGTAGATCATTTCATGTCAAAGGTTGGTTTCACTGTTTGAAACAGGGGCAAGATTTAAGTTGTTCCTGTAACAGAGCAACACATCATTGAATATATTTTGAAAATTGTTCCTTTTTTAAGCACAGTGTGTAATTCAATTTTTTTTTCCAACAAATTGTCATATTTAGAATTTCTAGTAAGTGACAAGTTTCAAATTTCACACTGAAGCCAGTGTCCCCCTGGCCCTGGTTCCGCCTCTGGTTTGCAATCAAATTACTTGTCCTTTCCTTCCTAAATCAAAGTAGGATCAGACATTGTCTTTCAGTTTGATAGCTGGCTGCCGAGTGGCAGTCATAAACTGGGCATTTAACCAACACAAATGTTTTCACTGTGGAGTAAACAACACGTTATAATTAAGCTCCAATTCCCGATGCTTTGACTGGTGTTCAACAGACAGCAGGTTCATTAAGGGACCAACAGGATCACAGAGCGAGCTGGAATTGATCCTGGCCAAACAAACCTAATCTAACCATAGCCACAGACGGAGCCTGGTGAGAGACTCGTTTTTGTGACTGGGGGAAGGTGCTGGAGCCAATAGGTCAAACAATGCAACAAGTTGATTAAGGTCAACTGATGTAAGTCTATTTCCAAAGCTGGTTGTCAGGTGAAATAGTATGTTGGAAGGAAATATAATTATGTGACTTCTATGGAGTTTTTAAGGATTATTTTGCATTTTATTTACATTTCATTGAATTACACTGGCTGGTGGTATATTTCATGAAATGTACAGTTTACTTCAACTCTCACTCTCCTGCAGCAGGTGACATTTGCAACAATAAATATAGAGTCTCACATTTCTGAGCAAGTTTGGGACACTCCTCCTTCTATATCCGGCAAACAGTGATTCACGGAAAGTAACAACTGCTTTAATTGTCAGGATTTACCAATAAATGAGCAAAGCTTAGAGGCAAATGTAAGATATGACAGCCACATATGAGAAAAACTTGGCTTAGCTAAGGCGAGAATTCCAACTCAAAACGATGTAAACTACAATTTTGTGTTGCGATGACATGACAAATAAAGTCAATGCAAAGGTGTGAATAGATGGAAATTCTTGTCATCCATTTCCACGAGTCAGGGGCAAAGACTTGAGATTTTCAGTCAAGTGTCATGGCAAAGTCACACATGCATGAACGCAGCAGTGACAAACCGTGGTAGAGTGAATCTGAAGCTTGACTTCGCAAAGAGTTCAACTAGGTGAACTTTGACCCACTATACTCACCCGCATTTGGATAGGTGAGACCATGCTCTCATTTGTGTCGTTCGCCTCATTCTCTTCACCTGCTCAAGTTGAAGTATTTGAATTTGAGTGAACAATGCGCCTGACATACTTCCGCGAAAACCAATCAGTGTTGAGAAAGAAACTCACAGAAGACAGATCCTGGCACTTGTTCAAGCTAGCAGAGCATCAAACCTGTCCCCAGTCGACCTCAGGTAGCGCAGGGAACGGCAATCGTCCAACTGCGGTTCCTGGAAAGGACAGTGAAATTCCCCCAAGCTGTGTGCGCCTCCGAATGTTCTCCTAGACCCACACACAACAGCCCTGGCTTCTCCAGCATTTCCACAACAGGTACAAAGCGGCAATTGTGGTCAAGTCAGCAGCTTGCTCCTCTTCTCTTTTAATTGCATTACTCGAGTGAGTAAACACAAATGATCCTGCGGCCAAAACTCACATCTCGCATGGTGAGAACGCCGCATAATGATGATAGAAAAATGAGGCAGCTTAAGCTGATGCGAGTGGATTCTGCTGTGTTGCAAAGAGCGCAACAAAAAAGACAAAAAACACTTGTTTACATTTGAATATATATATTCTGTTTGTATAGTTTTCCATCTTCAATTAGCTTTGGTTAAGTATTGATTTGGTGTAAGGGTCATTCTGCAGCTCCTTTTTAAATTTGAGCACATTCCCTTCTAAAGGTCTCTGCACAGCCCTGCTCTCCTCCATCACCCGCGCTGTTCTGTCGCCTTCATTAGGAAAACAGATCTCATTAGAGAGGGAGCAGCACATTTAAAGGAGGAAGCAGATCGGTTTAATGGTTTGATGCAGAGCCTTCCTCATATTTCTTCTCTCCTTTTTGCTCTGTGTGTGTGTATGTGTGTTTGTGTGTGCGTGTGTGTTTGTGTGTGTGTGTGTGTGCGTGTGTGTGCGTGCACATTCACACTGGCAAAAAAAGACCTGTGTGACAGAGCTGCAACTTCAAACAGAAACAATCCTGCTTTGCTTTCGAGAAACAACAATTCCCACACACACACACACGCTTTGTTATGCTTACGTAAAACATTTAATTGCCGAAAAATAACGAGGAAGTGTGTTTATATTTCCTGTGATTCCTGCAGCCACACAGCCTCACAAGGAAACAAGGAAATTGAGACCATGGCAGAAGCTGCACTACTAACGGACAAAAAAATATCTGCAAACTTCAGAGCACGCAGAGCATTTATACTGACAACATGGAAAACCCACTTATGGACACATCAAGCCATTTGACATGTGTGTATTTACCTGTAAGACTAGATGTTACATTTGCATGTTTCTCCTGTTACTTTGTGATTCACTGAAATACTCGCGGGGATGGTGGATTGCATCGTGGCAAATGTAGTTTATAAGCCAATGGTTGAGAAATTTAAGTTTTTGAAAACATTCTGTCAGCTCTTCAGATTTTAGGTGGTTGCTTTAATTCTATGCCTAAGGTGTGCATTTTGCTTTTTCAAAACAAGTGATATCTACATGTGTGAATATATATCCTAAAATTACTTATATTATTATTATTACATATGTATAGGAACGGTTGACCTACAGTAAAGTTAAGAATGTCCAAGATGAGCAAAGCTTTTGGAGCGGGTGCAAAATGAAGCGCTGGTTCTGCCTGTCTGGCAGGTGATAAGGCATAAACACTTAAGTAGTGTTTCTGTCGTGCTGTTGTAAAATGTGAGCAGTAAATGCTACAAAAAGCAAATTCCCACCTTTTTTACATGCACATCAGTATCTGCCTCTGTTAAAGGTTGAGAAAATACAACCTTGTTTCACCAGAGCTTTTAGCGATTCCTGATTGTTGAAGAATTTGTGTCTGTCTCCCTCAAAGATACTGCAGGGAGTGATGTTAAACTACATAACGGCCCCTTATCAGTAGCAATAGCTCAACCTGGCTACTAGATGCACTGACAAATAGCCACGGCAGTGAATCTGCCCATTCGCACTGTCACCATCTGAGCTATGTGCGGGCCTGATGTTAAGCTATTAAAGAGAAAAGGTGCCACATCCATTTAGAGTCACTGTTATTCCCAGTGGTCAGAGTCATTAATATGGGCCAAGATAGCTCTCCATGACACATACTGTAAGGACAGGAGGTACAAAGGGAAAAGTGTAAGAGGGTGTAAGGGGTGGATGGAGGGAGAGACAGAGAAACAAAAGATTTCACTGCACATGCACAGTCCATTGAATTAGTGGCGACTATGACAGATGAGATAAAAGGAAAAACATCAGTGAAAGATAACAATACAGCTTTAGTATATAAAAGGAGACAGAACGTCTGAAGAAAGCAGAGGGAGAGAAAAATCCTTTAGTGAATTTAGAATGAGAACTATGTCAAAATCAGAAACCATGAAAGAAAGAATGAAAGGGAAGCATAACAAAGTGGAGGTTGATTTCAGAAACACACACAGTGTCACTTTGAAAGAATAAACAAATGTGTGAACCATGTCTCGAGGCGTTTTTTTTCTTTTCTTTCTTGCTGCGATTCGTCTTTGTAGCAGAATGCATGTGTGCTCTGGAGACACTGCGACCATGCAGGAATTATCGCTCCAAATAGGCCACATTAACCTGCAGTCCTCTGGGGCACTGGCCTGGATTAATCCGCCAATGAAACAGTGCGAGCCACTGCCTGCACACACGCAAAGTGCAAATACACACTCAGGCACACAATCATAATTGCAGTATTATAGTGCTGAACATAAAGGAAGAAGGGAACAGGGGGAGGGAGGAAGGAAAATCCAAACCAATGAACGAACTATCAAACTATGGTATAAACTAAGAAGATGGACTGATGGACGGATAGATGCGAAAAGTAGGAAGCATTGGAAACAAAGCAGACAGACAGATTAACCAATTGACAGTGTTCTAAACTGGACCTGACCGAATTAACGAGTGTGTTGTCAAACCGCTGTCTGCTGTGCTGTAAATAAACGTCAGCCGACTTCGAAAGAGTGCACATCTGTTTGTTTACGGCTGCTATGACTCGATGGAGGGGGCAGAGAGAGCTGTAGTCGAGAGTTAACACAAATCACAAGTTCCTGAAGAATATAAAGTAAATCTGTGACTAACCGCCGTTAATACACAAAGCAAGTGCAGACAGAGTAAATGATTGAGCACTTTTCTGATTGTAAACAGACCAAATTCCATTCAATGTGGAGTACAGTCTTGACCCCCCAGAGTGTCTGCTTAACATGCTTCCTCTTTATATTTGCTGGGCTTTCAAAGACTACTCGACTAGTTGACTATACAAAACATCTGGTTGACATCGGCCGTCTTTCATCTGTGGGTTTAGCACAGTGCAATATTGAAGCAGTGGCACCTTCACTATGCAGCAGGGGGTGGTGTTGTTATCGACATACAGCAAGAGCAACAGCCGTGCGACCATTTTCAGATCCTCGACTACAATCATCAGTGTATAAATCGTAAACCGAAAATCAATCGCTGCAACAGCAATACCAATGCTATGAGTAAACATGTCAAGCTACAACCACTTACAGCTAACACTAGTAGTAGCACCAGTTAGCGAGGAGAAGCGGCAACAAGTGGACCAAGAAGACCGACCACCATCGTAGAATTACTTTAACGTCCAATCAACAACCATAAAATGTCCTATCACTCTCTTTAACATTGACATATGTTGGAAAAAATAAATCTCCTGTGATTAATTTACTCCTTTTTGGGAATAGTTGACTACTACAAAAATGCAGAGGGCCTGTCCCTATTTCTCTCCATTTCACAATCAGTCCACAGCTTTAATAAAAACAAGTGACACTTGAATCGGTTTTGTTCTACCATGCTGCCATCTATTGAGAGATAAGTCTCCAGTCATGTGCACTCATTGAACTGCAAGTTTCTTGTTTAAATAAGGTGGAATTAGACTGACACTGCATCGTACATAGACCAACTGACTACAACCTTGCTAACTTTGAAGTGAAATACCAAACGTCTTCTTTCTCTTTCCACCCAAATGACTTATGGCACTAATTACATTGATCCATGCCAGCTTAATGAACCAATAATGTGAGGCTGCCATTGCCAAGAAAAAGGCACTATGACGTAATTAATGACTTATCACTAACTGTGTCAGCAGAGCTCTTATCAGTTCATTATGTGCCACCACTCTGTGCATTATGAATCCTTATTACACCCTCTCCTGGTCACGCTACATGCGATTCACATGACTTTTAGAACATGCTGTGCTTAGACGAGGCTTCAATTCAACGGCCCAGTGGCTCCAAGGTGCTGTTTGTCTTCAGTGTGTGTTGATTTACCGCTGCGGTTATGCGGACCGAGCACAGCACGGTGAAAAAAAGCCTCACGCTGATACACGATTTACCTCAAACAAAATGAGACTATCTATGAAAATACTGTATCATAACAGCAGAAGCATACTGCTATCCTCAAGTGTTGCAATTAGATGTACAACGTATAATCCACGGTGTATTGATTTTTCTAGCTGCTGTGCAAATTTCCTTTGTGAGTTTTCCTATACCCATCTATTGAAAGTACAAATACATGGCACAGTAAATTAAAGATAACACCTTTGAAGAACACTCGTTTTATTACTCCCTGCTTGCAAGAAGACAATCCTATCACTATATACACTGTTCAGAAGTTTCCCCGACACTAATCAAAGCAGTAACTCACAATAATAAAAGCAAACCCAATCGCCCCTTGACTCTGAAATATGCTTCAAAAGCTGTGCCACACGTTTCAAGGCAATTCTCATTCTAGAACTGATCAAGTCAAACACTGGTCTGGATATTTACTGCTGTGATTCTGACCCAAATGCTAATGATAGCTATTAAGGCGAGGCTGTTTAATGACATCGAGGGAGCTGTGAACGTTGCGTGACCGACTTGGGTGTTTTCGTGTGGGTAAGATACGGTAATGGGATTAACATGGCGTACCTAAACCCACATTGAGATAAGCTCAATGAGGCTCTATTAAAAACACACAGCTGGCAACAATGGAGCTCTGAGGGGAGCGGATGTATCACTGTGTGCGTCTTATCAAAAATTAACTGGAATTCATTCTCAAATGGAAAAACCAGATGATTCGATGGAGGTCTTGACTCCACTCCTATGTTGTGTGGTGGAAGCTTCCAGTGATGCGGCAAACAGGTGTTACTAAATCCTTTTGTGTAAGCTGCAGTTTTACAAAGTACAATAAAAGAGGAGTAAACAAAACAGAGACCTGCTTCTTATAGTTTCCTACAGTTTTAGACTAAACAACATACATTTATATAATTTATTATTTTAAGCAGAGTAACAAGCAAACAAATTCCCATCTTTACATTCCATAATGTATTTTAAGTTATGTGAGTGTAAAGAGTTCTTTGTCTCTAAGTTCACTATTTTGAGAGTTGACCCCGCCTCTCGCACAATGTCAGCTGGGATTGGCTCCAGCACCCCCCTCGACCCCCAAAAGGACAAGATGTATAGATGATGGATGGATGGATTTCCCAGGGGCTGGATTGGTTGGTGGAAGTTTGCAGGACGTGCTACCCAGCATAAAGAAGCCTTCACCAAACCAAGTAAATAACATCCATGCTATTTAAAGCTAACGAAACATAATATCTCAAGAGTATTATTAGACCTCACGTGGTAATAAATTGTCCTCATTAGTGTTGTTGCATCTATACATCACATAAACCTGCCACTGGGCAAGTGAGGAAATTAACATGAGGGAAACACATGCTGTGTGGCTGACACTGTGAAGTAAAGGTGCTAATGAACCATATTTAGCCTCCACATACAAGCTTGTCTCAGCTCTAGTTTGTATACAGGCAGATTTCAGCCATACTGTTATAATCGTTGTTGTTTTCCTCCAGTGTCGTACGACAAGGACACAAGAATGTGCCAAAGTCTTTAAAATCTGATCAGTTACAAGACGCATTTTGTGTTTAAAAATACTACAAAAGTAAGATATAAATAAGATGATTTTCGTTTTCATTGGTGTAAAACATTGAAAAATGCAAAGCAAACAGGACATCAAAGTGAATAAAACGGCTTGATACTAGAATGAAACAGCATAGATGTAGATCATAGCAAGGGCCTTACCGGTGTTGTTGCGATAGGAGCCTGTGTCCGGCCCCTGGCTCTGGCTGAGGCTCCTCATGGGGCCCTTGTTGTGATAGACACGTTCTTCATAGATGGGATCTATGTGGTGTTCTGGGGACCCCAAGGGCCGAAGGGGCTCCTGACTATGCTGACTACTGTAGGAGCCACGAGAGCCTGGAGAAAAGAGAGAAGGAGAAAAACGATGAAAGGAGGACACAAGGAGAGAGAATGACAGAGAGTGGACAAATGTATGAGAGGTTGTTATGAGAAAGAGATTAGATAAAGTAGGGAGCTACAGAGGAACTAATCACGTGAGTTTTACAGAGTCATGGACCGAGGGAAGGAAAGGAGGGAGGGAAGATGAAGTACAATTTCAGGTAGAATGGGAGGGCAGTGATACAAACAACACAGGATGGAAAAGGTGAATCCAGATATAAAGACTGCGAAGAAGTAAATTAGGACAATTGAATGTGGCAGAATAAGCACCAAAGAAAAAATGAAGGAAAAAAAAGTGACAGTTGTGCAGTTGAAGTGATAAAACAATGATGAGGAAAAAACAGCAACACTAGTTGGTGAGTGTGTGTACTAACAAAGTGAGAACATTTTTGGATAAACAGGACATTTTGCCCAGTCCTCACAAAACAATCTAAAGGTTGGCAGTGCAGTCTAACATTGTCAAAGCAGAAAATGGCAATTAGTTGTGTGTCGTGTGTGTGTGTACATACAGTTGTACTTCTTCCAGTTTGAGTTGTAGAAGTACCAGAGTAAGTGGGAACATTTTGGGACAAGGAAGACAATGCGGTTGAGTTTAGTGTCAGAGTTTGGCATTTAGCTGTGATGGTTAAGGTTAGCTGGTGGCTGGGCTCAGCCTTAGAGATAGGGTAATGAGCTCAGACATCCGCAGGGAGCTGGGAGCAGAACCGCTGCTCCTGCATGTCGAAAGGGGACAATTGTGGTGGTTCAGACAGGGTGCCTCCCGGACGTCTTCCGATTGAGGTTTACCAGGCAAGCCCTACAGGGGGAGACCCTGGTGTAGATCTAGTAGTCGCTGGAGGGTATTTATATATCCCATCTTAGCTGGGAACACCACGAGATCCCCCAGGAAGAGCTGGAAAGCATAGCTAAGGAGAGGGCTGTCTGTGATACCCAACTTGACCATCTATCTCAGCTGATGGATGGATGGATGGATGGATGGATGATTAGGATAACGGACTAGGGAATGCAATATATAAAATTGTCCTCACTCAGTACAGGAATGTGTGTGTGTGTGTGTGTGTGTGTGTGTGTGTGTGTGTGTGTGTGTGTGTGTGTGTGTGTGTGTGTGTGTGTGTGTGTGTGTGTGTGTGTGTGTGTGTGTGTGTGTGTGTGTGTGTGTGTGTGTGCGTGTGTGTGTGTGACAGTATGGAACGGATGAGCTAGAGATGCACCAAATCAGAGCTCATCAAAAAAATGACAGAAAAATAGTGACACATGAGGTAGGAGGAAATAGACAAGGATCGAGGGAGAAGGGGCAAAAAAAAGAAAAGAAAAGAAAAGAAGAGAGCCTCTCTGTTTCATTTTTTTAATCTCCACGGACCACATTGCTGGTTGTCAGCTATAAAATAATGAGATGCAGTGTCCCCCCCTCTTGCTCTGCGTTTGGCAGGAATCCCACAGACACGGGGCAGGGAAGTCATTGACAGCAGGCATTTGTTCATTACACAGCAGAACAAATGTAAGGCAGGAGCCTCTGTATGAAAATGAAAATTAGGAGAGAGGAGGAAAATAAGGAGGTGGAGAGTCAGGGTACGAGAAGGCGAGTCAGCGATGCATTGGTGGCACGACAGGAGATAAAGTGAAAAGACGTGCACACAGTCGTATAGTCTTAGAAAGCAATGAGTGATGAAGAGAAAGAGAGCCTGTCCAGTGGAGCTAATGTCGTATCATATCGCATTAGTTGCGTGCCAAGGATTTTCCAGTGGATGAAGGGGAAAAGTGTAGCGCTCAGTCTCGGATTCAAACCTCCTTGTGTGTCCAGCATCAAGTTAACACAGTCGAAGCCCCCTCGACCTTTCAGATCATATCAGAAATCAATGCATGAGTGGCACTCAGCCGTGCTGTAGCTTTTTGTTGCAGCTTAGCACCGGTGTCTATTTCTTGTCCTGGCTGTCCAACAAAACTGTCAAGGCCAAAAGAGTGTTATAAAGATGAATCAGAGCAAGTACTCGCACAGAAATACGCAGTAGGGATCTATTATCCTAAACCGTCTTTGTAGAATAGTCTTTGAGGTAGGGTGATGCAAGCAGCCTGGGGTAAGAACAAGAGCCTGGTCGCACTTGGTGTACTCTGGAATAGTGAGTGACACGACTCTAGTTTGCCTGCCTTGATCATGACTGTGGCGATAGCTTTTCCTGCAACTGTGTCCTCCATTTGTTCACAGTGTGTTCAAATGACTGGTCCGTTAACTTGCCCAGCCATAAAAAAAAAAAAAAAGGGTTATATTATTTTATATTTAAATATGTACACAGTTGCATACTTTTTTTTAATGTTCATATTGTACACTATTGTGATTTTTTTTGCCTATTTATGTATATATATATATACACTTATATTATATGTAATATACTGCAATTTAGGATACAATGTAGAATTTTTACCCATTTATGTACATAAATTACATTTATAGACCAATTTTATTATTATTATTATTATTATTATCTTACCGTATATTATCTAAAGCTGCAAGCAGACAAAGCAAACATCAAGAAAAGAGGGAATGAGAATTAGGGATTGAGGTAAAAAAAAGAGAAAATGGTGATGGAGAGAAGTGGGGAAGAGGACAAAAATGGAGAAGGGAGGGAGCTTTAAGTTTGGACATTAAGGCACATATTGAGCTCATTTGAAATGAGGTTAATGACAGCGATGGTCAGAATATGCATGAAGGACTGCTAATTAGAGTCATGGACACACCCATTAACAGCATGACTCATCCCGACTCTCCCTCCTCCTTCCATTCCTTTTGTCTTTGAAGCCGTGGTGATTCAGATTTATTTCTTTATTCAGTTATTTTTTGAATCACTAGGGCCCACTCATCGAAGTGCTGACCTCTTTCTTTCAAAGGAAGAGGGAACTTTAAGAAGGGAAGACAGAATGTTGCGCAGGGGGGAACAAAATAAAGATGTCCTCCTATGATGTTTCATTCAATAAAATATTTACACAAGACAACAAAATGTAAAAGGCAAAAAAAAAAAACACTCCCTGGTCCCTTGATAGCTCAAAGTCCTGTGGTTTTCAGAAAAAAAAGGAAACCGAATATTGCCTAAATTAAAAATCTAAATAAAAACACAACTGATATCCTGTTTCTATTTGATTCTCTCTTCACACTGTGTTAAAGCATCTACTGTAATTTCACAGGCAGGCAGGTTTAGAATAGGCCATGCACTTTGATGTCCAAGTGATCCCTGCTGCAACCGAGGCTCCATTGTCAACCACCGTTCACCACCTATCAAACCATATCTAAGTTTTAATCACTAATAACTTTTTATCATATCTATTTGCTCAAAGAGGCTGAGTCATTCGTTTTCCCCGGCTGTGACAACATTGACACAAGGTGGATTGTATCGCTCAGCGCCGCTCAGGAAAGAGAAGGGGAATTTCTTTTTTTAGGTGATTTCGGTTTCACACAGCACGGCTTCACTCTAGAGTAGTTGCTGTAGAGATGCTAAGTACCACTTCAAACAGGCTACTCAGATAAAATGTACCGGGCTTTTTTTTCCAGGAGAATGTCACCCACTGGGAATAATCAAACATCAAACTAACAGGGACTACAAATAGTTCTTTGTTTGTCCAGTTTTCGAAACACGGTGAGCAAAATAAATTACAGTCAATCGCAGGGAAGTATTTGAAAGCAAATTTACAGGATTGATTAGTTGTCCACAGCATGGCCAAGCTCATCAGAGTAAATTCTGATAATCATATGACCAAGGTCTGCTTGTTTTAGTTACAGTCTGAGATCTGTCAGAAACGAATCAATCCTGCTCAGTCATTCAATTAAAGTCTTCAGGAAAGATGACACTCATCAACCACATCGCTGCCCTGCTCATATCTGGCATGTGCGTCTTTGGTTAGATCAGAGTACATCATGCATTGAGATCAGATGGTTCAGACCTTATTTGGAGGAGAAGTGGGCCATGGGTGACCATATTCTTTTCACACGTCTTTCCTGGGTCGCACTGAGGGACTATCTATTCTGACATACTTTTTCTTGATTTCCGAAAGACTAGGCACAGAAAGTGCTGCTGCCTCCCACTGGTTAAGGACAACATTGCATTTGGTCCTTCCAAAACTGAAATGATAACCAGGATTTATTGCATATAGAGCAGGAAAGTCAACATTTCCTTTGAATAGTACATTTCAAACAACGCCAAAGCAATCAATATAAAAACGATGTATTCATATAGGGAAATGGTCGGAGCCCTCTGTCCGTACTCTGCTTTCACTTTATCTGTGTTTGTTCATGTCTTCTGAAAGCTCACCAACGACACAACGAAGCATGGGAAATCACTGTGCATGTATTGCTTAACAACCATGCCAATGTAAAGGATGCATGGAAGTATGTAGGAGGTTGTGGAATTTGCGATTAACACAACACAACTTCCATCAAGTCGGAAACACAAGGGGTGCTCCGTTTATTAGCATCCAAACAAAACAACCAAGATGGCGTTAAATATCCCAGCATGCCCTGGGGTCTCAGACGTCATTACGTTCCCATCATGCATTGGGATCCTGACGTCATCACGCTACCCGGCATGCCCTGGGGTCACGTCATCACCCATGTAGGAGACTGACGCCAAACACATTAAGTAAATAACGGTGTGAAACTATACTGAGCACGAGGGTGAATTATGTAAGTCCCCATTCACTACAAAAGGAAATATCTCTTTTCATCCAAAAAGGCAGGTCATGAGCCTTTAGTCTGAATAGTAAAGTCCTTGAAACAGTGGGCTACCGACAGCATTTACACTGACCTACTATGCTCCATAAACAGCTGGCACAACACGGGTTCATTTTGGGCTTGCCATTCAGCCAACTCAATTATGCAGAGGCAAGAGAGAAAGCCAATAACAAGTCAATGCAACAGCAGGAGCAAATATGTTCTGACATCTCCCTCGATGTACAGCTGCTGTGATACAGAGTGGACCTTGAGGGACCAAACACAACACACTGATATGCACATTCAAAGACTGGCTAATTCAATAGACCTGAATGCAGCACTTGACATTTCTTGGAATCAAGGCGAGATGCAACGTAATAGAACACAGGGGCCGGTTATCATGCAAAAACTCCACTGGCACTAGATGCTGAATCAGCAGCAGCCACACACACACACAGTCAAAGATACATTGATGCTGGTTGAGATTTCCTCACATCCCTCAGCACAGGTGGTTGTGTTGAAGAGACATTTCACATTTGTTTTGCAAGGAAGTGAACCTGCACAAGTGTGTGAACTCCCACCTGCTAGACTGCCAGGTCTCTGCAGCGTAGCTGTAGCGTAGAGCTCGTGGGCGATCTTGTACTGGTCGGAGGCGTGGTGTGATGCCAGTCTTTTGGGAGACAGAGTTGCATAGCTCCCTATGCCTGAACTCATCTGAAAAGACATGGAGGTATTTTTTCTTTCAAATCTTAACAAGAGGCTTGGGGAATGTACAGGGTGGTGTCTATATACTGGAACAATTACTTGTTACACTGAAATGTAATGACAGCAAAACATTTGACATGATTGATGTGTTTTTATTCTGTCTGGTTCAGACAAAACAAAATTGTTTGTAAAACCAATTTTGCTAGGAATTTATTTTAGTTTTTAGACCACCTACATAATAATCAAACAATTTTATTATTTTTAATCATGTTACATTGATATTTGAAAATATTATCCATTCAAAAAATGTTAACTGACTTATAAAGATCAGTTTTAGTTGGAGGATAGGACTGAATCTACAATCACTCTCTAGTTGCAACATCCCATCCTTTGTTATAATCAACAATATAATTAAGTGGATATAAATTTGATCTTCTCTCCTAACACCCAACCACATGGCATCAATCAATATTCTGACTGTGATATCATAATTAAACATAAGGTAAGTGACAGCTTTGTTAGAGAAACAGCGGACATTGCAGCATGAATGTTGTTCTTTCAGTAATCTTTGTTGGCCTCAGATCACTTTCTAAATCCTCAGAACTGTCACGAGAATAATTTGCTCTTGAATGAAAACCATGCTGTTAATGGGTAAAGTCAATTAATTCCTCAAAACAATCTGACCAATTCAAATAATTATCAAACCAGAACAATATTTAACTAAGACTGACGGCAGGAGGGAAAAAACACATTTTGATGTCATAATTTGTCTCACGGACGGATGGGGAAGGTTCTGTGTGCACAAGAGTTAAATGTTGACATTTTCTCAAACACATTTGAAAATCTATTATATAAGTACGTGCACAAGTGTGTGTGTGACATGATTAAACTATTTGTCAATTTTTGTGTGGATTCACCACTTTGAGGAACAGAGTTTATAATCACACAAACTCTGGTGCAGTTACAGTTGCTTCACATAAAAACATTTAATACTTGGTTCATGTTTCTGCTCTAAAAGGTTCTGAGACTGTAAAGCTACCTGGTGAAGAGGCGACGATGATGAGCTGGCCCCTCCCCCCGCTGCTGTAGAGTTGGGTGGAGATGCCACCCTCAGGGGAGACCCGGCCCCTCCTGCTGTTGTCACGGCAACAGTGGTGCTGGAAGACAAATGGCAAAAAGTAACATAATTTGTCAGAAATAATGACTCTGAATGATAAATTCCATTTAGCAGATACAGTGACTTGTGAGAAATATAATGTGGAGTGTGTTTCCCCGCATGCCGACAGAGCTTTGACGACAATGAACTTCAAAGGTAGAATTTCCCATTCAATTCTGTTGTATGCCATCATCATGTATTTACTTTTCTCTCAAGCATGACTGATGTGTAAATACAGTAATTCCTTCATCTGCCACCCCCTTTATCCACCTTCAAAGACTGCAGACTCTATTATACATCAGTGGTAACAGCGATACGTCAAAATCAATATCAGTGTAACAGCCACTGCGGCTCTGTACCTGTAAGACTTGGCCAGTCGATTAGCGGTAGACTGTTTGTTGGGAGAGGAGGAGGAAGGCAGGCGTTCAGTGGTGGCGTACCCAGGCGCATCGGAGGCTGATCCCAGGCGCTGAAGCTTGCTGGGGGAACTGGACCCTGAGCCTCCTCTTCCTCCGGACAGAGGAGAGCTGACACGCTGGGCGGGCAAGGTGGAGCTGGAGTAGTAGATACCTAGAGAACAAGAGAATGGAGAGACTCAGTGGAGCGCGTACCTCCGTCAAGCCAGACCCCTTATGAAACCACGGCACCCACTTTTTATTTGGATCTGCACCAAATTGCATCAGATATCCCATAAAGATGCTTGTTTGTTTTTTTAAACAATATTGATTTGGTTCTTTCCTGGGTCATAGCCCAGCGCTCAGTAAAAGTTTAGAATTAATAAACTTGGGAATTAGAAGAACGAGTGGTCATACAGTTCAGCTGATATCGATCATTTGGAGTACATGGAGCAAATGCCTGATATTTAATAGTGGGGTGATATCAGGCGAGAGGCTCCAGTGACAGTGTATGGAGGAATAATATTGTACACACGTGAAAATATACATACTACAGGCTCTGAAAACCCTTTCCTTCTCGTAACGTTTTTAGTTCAATTCTCATGCACGTCCGTCACTGTCTCCAAATGTCATCTCTGAGTATCCACAGTGCTTCATGCTACATCAGATTAATTTATAATAAAGAAAATGTATTTCCACAAGGGGAGAGAGATGAGGATTCTTACCTGATCCCGCCCCGCTTTGTGATTGCTGATGATGGGCACGGCTGGATGTCACCTGAGGGGCAGAAGGGCGACACGGGGCAAGTTAGGGAGGAGGAGATGTGACAGCGACGAAAGGAACAAATGGAGGGAGTGATTGGTGGGTGAGGTAGAAGTTTTGGCGGGGGGGGGATTGAGTTATGGCAAATGGGATAAAAGAGAATAAAGGCACTGGCCATCAAAAACTTTTATGCACAATGAGTTCAGTCGAGCCTTTGAGGATCCCAAATGAACCTAGAGCAGCTAGTAATGAAGTCCCCACAGAGAACAGAGGGGTGATTCAAACAGACTCACAGAGGCAGACCGTGTAGTCCACAGAGCTCCACTGACTGAAACCACTCCTCCTAAAGCCTCGCTGCACCACACTCCTCGAAATCAGTGAAAGCACGACATGATCCATATATTCCCTTCTTAATATTTAACATCTTTCGTCACAGGAAATCTCAATTTATCGTTTAATGCAAATATTGTTCCTTTGTGTGGGGTTGTGCCTGCTCTCCATGTGCCAGTGATGGAAATGGCAGAGCATCGACTGAAATAGACAATAAGGAATTTACTGTGGTGGTGTTTGTGTATTTAAAAAAAGCTTTCGACACCATTGACCATTTACAACTGCTAAAGAAATTGGAACAATATGGCATTAGAGGAATAGTATAAAATGTGAAGCTCACTTTAGGTTAAAGAAAAAGTAAATAAACAAAGATTATGAATAACTTCACAACAGTTATAATCCTAATTATGTTAAAAAATATATAAATGTGTTTATTTCGGTTTGATTAAATTCATTTTAGGGCCTAATAGGGTTGCATACACAATTTCGGTCCATATATTTTATTTCCTCCTTAATTAATTAATTATTTTTTTTCTGGACAGAACTATATAAAACTGAAATAAACCTATAGCTTTCAAAACAATAGGTGATGAAACCACTAACACTTTTTTTTCTTCTTCTTCTTTAAAGTGAAGTTATGACTGTGTGAGCAAATCTGAGAATCCCTCTTTACCAAACGCCGCATGCGGGTCTATTCTATTAAAGTAACTCTAGCCTCCGGGGAGCGTGGGGAGCATATGCCAGTGCTTCACTGAGCCTCATAGGCTTATGTTGATGTTCAACGCTGTAAAGGTGATTCAAATGCATTATCACAAGAGTGACATTTTGTGGCAGTTGTAAGAGGCCACATTATGCAAGCACACAGTCACTGAGTCACCTTGGAGCCCTGTCATCACTGAATATACAGTAGCTGCACTCCAACATGCACTCATGTTTGTCTGCTATTCAGAGGTCTTTACAGTATATTATGGTAGAAACATGTGTGCACATTTATACAAACACACATTTGCCCTGTAATGTATAATGAAGACGTATATTTGATCATTCAATAAAACGCACACCTACACACACATATACAATCTGGAGTTACGTTTTAGTTGGTCAGTAAGAAAGTCTGCAAACCTAAATATAGCACACGATCACCTCTTATGTTCTCTGGTTGTATTTCCCTGCTTTTTGAGAAGCTAAAGAGTGTCTGCTGAAGACAACAGGCCTTTAGTTTAGCACTGCAGTGTTTGCACAGGGGGTCATGGACAGTGTCTTATCACCGGTTGAGTGGATTAGCAGTCTCCTCTAAAAAGAGAATCATAGAGTTTATGATGGCGGACAGGAGGAGAAGAAGAGGCAGAGGAGATTCTAATAAGGTCTGATAATGCAGTATTAAGTATACAGTAAGCTGTGGGGCTTTCATTTGTCTTCTAACATGATCTGGCACAGCAACATGTTATTGGATGTGTGGGGAAAACGTGTACCAATGATATTAGAGATGAAAATAAAAAATGAACAGAAACAGTAAAAGCTTTTATGAGTTTGTCTTGAAAATAAAGCTAAATTTTCACTTTCCCACAGAGTAAAATAGTTTTGCCCCAGATTTGGCAGACACACTGTCACACTTTCATTGGTCCCATATACTGCTAAAAATTATGATACATGCGTGGTCCACTCTTGTTTACCAGATCTGGGCCACAAGTTAGCTATTGCAATACCTCATGTCAACCAAAAGCCTGGTGCCTAGAGCACTGCATGTTTGCCACAAAAGGCCCAGATTTGTTTTGGAAGTATATTTGGGCCATAATTGCTAATTTAATTTAGACTAATTTCCATTTTGTTCAGGCCCCAAGAAGGTGAAGATGGTGGGATTTATCCTGTGCATGTTGTCAAAGTGCAGCCTTCTCTTTAAAAAAAGCTTAGCTCAGACTTTCTATGATTACCAACCTGAGCTGTAAGTGCAAATCTTTAAAATGATTTCCCAGGTCCTATAACTCGAACATCAGCTAAACATGGATTACTGCCATAATAGTTTGTCTTTAAAAAGAAAGCTCTTAGAGTATTTTATGTTTAAATGCTTTACGTATACAGTGTAACTTGATCTGTTAGTCTAAGTGCACATAGACAAAAATAATATTTGTAAAAAGTAATAGCCAGAGAGAGGGACTCTTGAATATGTATGAGCCCATTTATGAGTGTCCACCATAAAAGTCCCCCTGTGTTAGTTTAGTAGGTTATGAAGCCAAGTGAGAGATCATGAGGATGATGAGATACAACCGGCACAACTGAGTTTAGGATTCCTGTTAATGGTTTATGTTGCATGATTTTACCCAACGCTGCAGCTCTGCCTCGCTCATCAAGATTTAAAGTGAGACTGAAATGGACTTTGGACTGATGAAGAGGTGCCTGGATGTTGTGGAATGAATAGGTGACTGTATAAACAGATAGATGGATATGGATGGCAGATTCGCCGGGTAAATAAATTATGAGTATAGATGAATTGTTGGCTGAATTCCCTCGTAGAAGTAACGCTGTGACACACCGCGCGAGGGAGAGCACTTTCTCAAGCTCGCTCTGTGTCATCTCACAGTGCTGCTTATTTTCCCCGCCAGTAAAGCACTGGGATGTTTGAGGTGCCATGTATCCATGCATTATTAAAGCTGGGCCTCTCAGGGTTATAAATACCCTACAGAGGAGCAGCAACATGCCACACTTTCATTTTCTCTCTACCTGAAACAGTCACTTGTGAAAACTTGCTAAAACTGCACACATGGTGGAGGGCGTGAAGCAAAATATAATCCCATGTTCATATGCATTTACCCCCAGTTGCACAAGTCTGCAAACACACAAACAAAACATGCATGTAATGCGTGCATATACATGCTAGTGCTGCTAGAAAGGCAGCTCCATGCAAGCCGCATCTGCCTATCTAGCAGCACTGGCATGGGTAAAGCTATTCATGGGCAACAAGCCCTGCTGACAACACTGGCCCCATTACTCTGACAAGCCAAAGACATCAGAGAGAGGAATACACAAACACATGCACACACGCACACACACACTCATGCTAACACAGACAGAGATGGTGAGCAGAGAGAAAATCAAGGCAGAGGAGAAGGGAAAAGAGGACAGGAACACTGCAATACAAGGACATGAAATATATAATTCTGACTCTAGAAAGAAAGAAGAAGAATTCCTTTTGCCTCATCTGTCCCTCCAACTATATGTCTGTCGATTTGTTTTTCTGCCTTTGCCCCCTTTATTTATTATTCATCAAGTGAAGAAGGGAGTGCTTTCTCTGAAACCAGAAATTAAATGAGCTAAAATGAGCTTTGGTTTGACTGTAGGGTGGAGGGATTAATAAACGTGTTTACGAAGACAGACCATGTCACTGTGTGCAAAGAAACACACACTTATACACACAGGTTTGCACACAGACACACCAACACACACAATTCAAAAAAATAAACACATCACAAAACAAACTCACTGACAACTTGTGCAGGTATTTACAAAAATGTGTGTGTGTGTAAGCTAGACAGGACTGTCATGGGGTTTCTCTCTTCATCATCACATGGTTCATTTTTTAGATCTCATTGATAACTGTGTGTAATTAATTGTCTCCTCTTTTTGTTCAATGATAATCTTATTACCTTCCTCTTTCTAAACAACTTTGAGGAATTCGTCCCGAGCCTTTCACTTCCTCCAAGATACAGACAAAGTGCTCTCGACTGCTTGAGGAGGACTTCATTAATGCTAATGAAAAGGGTTTCTGTGTATATATAGGCAAAAACAAACCCACATTCTGTGAAGGCAACGCGATTCAGAGTTACACTCGGCTGATGATGTTGGTGCATGAAAAAGGGTTAGAGGATAAAGAAAGGTCTCTGACGAGGAATCACAGCATGGACATTAACACTAACACTGTGCTGGTCCTCAAAAATCTGAGTGCCTTCGGACATTCATAAGTTCATTGCAGTTGTACTTATAAACTGAGGAGAAGTCACTTCAGGTGAATTCCCTTCACAGTCAAAATCATGTCAATTATTTAGATACTCTGGTGGTCAAACTCGTCTGAGCAAAAGTTTACCAATTCTTGTCCAACTGTGCATTTCATCATCATCAGCATCATCATCATCATGAACAGCAGCATCTGCATTATTATGTGTGCGCAGCAGCATTTCCTACCTGGTTGTAGCTGTGCACAGCTCCTCCAACCTGCCCGCTGCGCTGAGGAGTTGCTGCGGAGATGCTGTCGCTAAGGGCGAGGGTCTGGTTGCTATGGTAGCTGGCAGAGTACTGGAGCGAAGCCTCCGGGGTGGAGTTGAGCTGCAAGGAACTCTGGGAAAGGAGAGCGGGTCCTACCGATAGAGATAGGAGCGGTGTGTGTGGTTGGGTGGGATGAAGAGGATTGAGTGGAGTTTGTGTTTGTGTATGTAGAGAGAGAGAGGGAGGGAGAGAGAGAGTTAGAGAGAGGGGGGGGGAGAGAGAGAGAAGGGGGCAGAAGAGAGAGAGATTAAGAGTGAGAAAGAGAGGGGGCATGAAGAGGAGGGATTGAGAGGTGAAGAGTGAAATGGGGAAGAGAGAGAGAGCAGCAATTTAGAGCAGATAGTGCAGCAGTGCAGCACTCCTTGAGTTGGCGATGGCATACATAATTTATTAGCAGAGGGGAAGAGAAACAGAGGAGCACAGAGAATGGGAGGAGGAGGAAGAGCAGGGAGATGGAGATGATGGGAGGAGGAGGGCTGAAAATAAGAAAGTTGTAATAGATGGAACACCTAACAACTCAAAACTTTACCCTTTGCGACTTTGCTGCGTCGCGGGATGTTGCAAAGTGGCATCGTATTAGGATTCATTGATTCAAATTGGTTCAACAGCATAAACTTTCATGATACAATTCCCTAAATTTTTACAATTTGGGATACCTCTCTCAAATCTTTGCAGGTATAATCCACTTTATATATGTAATTATTTGTGAAGGCTATGCCTATATATCTATGCCTTTATTATTAAGAAGTGTGATCAATATCATTATCTTTACAGGATAATAAATAAAATGTATAAATAATAAATATACACAAGTATAGAAACAAACCCACTGATATCTGCTCACCAGAGAGCTGTTGAAGGCGTTCTGCTGGTAGTAGTCATGGCACATCATTATAAATGTAGTTATGGCATTTCGATTTTGTATTGTTAATCAAAAGCACCATTAAAATGTTTAACTTTTAAAGTGTGTGGTTATAAAAGAATGATTTAAAGACAGAAGAAGTTCCAGACCTGTTTTTATATTTTTAAGAGACTTATTTTGCAGTAAAAAAACAAACGTGTGAAAGAAAAATAAATACACTTTTGCCTTCCTTTGTGAATCTGAAGGAGAACAAGAAAATAACAAAATAAAATCTGTACCGCATTGAATTGCAGAGCGTCATCTTTTTCTGCAGCTCATAGTATTGAATTGAATCGTAAATCTAGTCATGTGGAGTCGCACTGCATCGCAGCGGGGGTGAAACATACTCGCTTCATGTGTATCTTTAATGTACTCGAAAGTCATCGAGATGCATATCCCATCGGCCTTAGTCATGAACATGCATGGCTCACACACACAGACAACAATCTCAGGGCTCCACCGCCCCAGTTTAGGAGGGACATCATGGGCAGCACCTGACAGAGTCACTACTGCAGCACCGATTAATAATCCCTTACTCTGATTCCCCTGCTGGGCTCATAAAACTGATATTGATTGGGGAGAAGAACATCATGAGGTCGTTTTGAAGATGGACTATCTTCTAAACTGCGAATTGGGTCATGAGGTCGGCTGGAGGGAAATGTTACAAACCACTCTGTAGTCAATGGTGAATGTGGTTGTGTGCATTATCTGTATGTGTGTGTGGCTTGGATGCCGTGAAGAGCAGTTAGGTCTGTGACCTGTTCATTCAGCAGTCGATACATATTTCATAACGTTGCTATTTTTACTCTCTCCCCCCTCTGAATACAACGTTCTTGTACACAAAATGTATGTAATTATAGTTTGTAGCATAAGGAAGCCAAACTAGAATATTTCTCCTTTCCTTACTTTTGAGATTTCAAATGTTTGAATATCATGAATATATCCTCACAGAGTCTACAACAAGTGTCTTCCCCAGAGCTCACTGGCATGTCGGTTCCATCCCCAAAATAACAAAGGGCCTTATTATTGTTATTCTATTTCCCTGCTCTCCATCTCTCTCCCTCTGTCTCTCTCTTCCCCCGGAATCCCTTCTTCTCCCCGTGACTCTGTGCAATGTGAACCAAGACCAACTCTGCTGCTTCTCCTCTTCATAAAAGACCTGTCTTTTCTCGTCTCAATTCATTCCCAGCTTTTTATGAATTATTAAACAGCACTTTGTGTTACACGGTCTGAGTGGGAGCTCCCAAAGTTATTATCACTCAGCCCTGGTGTTTGTTACATTGTGTGTGTCGTGTGACAAAAACTGTGTGTGTTTGTTTCCATGTTCATACGTGTGAGGGGAAAGTATGCTTTTGTGATGGTCAGACGAGAGGGAAATCTTTATGTTTGTTCAAATGAGGGATGTTTAACATGTGTTTGTGCTTGTGTGATACTTCACCATGTAGGTGTTGTAAGTAATGTGATGTAAGGGTGTGTGCTGTTTGTGTCTCAGGGTTTGTGTGAGAGGATGAAATGAAAAGAACACTGTCGCCAGAAGGGCTTTACGTCCTTTTGTGTCTCTGTTGAGTCTCAGTCTCCAGTTTCACATGAAACACATGAATTTTTCAACAGCTCAGTATAATTATGAAAGTCTCTCTCACACAAGCACACACATATACGCATACACACACACACACGTCTCTCTATAGATGTGAGGACACTCACTGGCATAATGCATTCTCTATACCCTTACCTAACCCCTCAAACAAGCCTTTGAAATTGTGAGAACCAACCAAAATGACCTCACAACATCAAAATGTCCTCAGAATTATGGTATTGAAACAAAATTGGCCCTCAAAACCATAGAAGACATGCGCGTTATGCACACACACAGTCATGTCTCCATGACTTCAGATGACATTGTATTGACTTCGTGGAGTCGTTGAGTTACATGTATGTATATATCTACTGTCGCGTGGCCCATAAGCAACTACAGTGTCAGCTGAAAGTAAAAAAACAAGTTTGTTTAGAGCAGCCTTTCACTGAAGACAGTGACTTGTCATAATTGGGTGTATTTAACATTTAGCTATTTAAAGTGTTCCCTTATGGGGGAAACACACACACACACACACAAACTCACATTATATGTGTGGACACTCACTGCCTGAGCTTTACAGCCTAAACTGAACTGGGCTGAATCTACTAAGTGATGCTTTGATAGAGAAATATTTGGACTCATGGACTTCCTAAAAATAAGAGTCTAATTATTTGATGTTATTTAATTATTAGTTTTTTCCCTCTGCTGTTTCTGCTTTGCATTGATGAGAAGAAGGAAGCAGTTTGAACCACACGTAACAATTGTTAGGTAAATATTCCAAAACCCTGTCCAATGTTTGTGTCATCCTACTCTACTCCAGAATTTGAAACGTTATATATCGTGGGTTGTATGCTATAGGTACTCCACTATGGCTAAAAAAAATTACATACGGTCAAGCCTATGCTAAACTATGAGTATAAATGTGCTGGACCCCACATATGTGCATGCTCTTAAAATGCCATCCATTACAGCAATATCAACCAATATCAAAAAGGTCAGCAGACAATAAGTAAAATAGGAACGCAGTGTTCCACATCCAATGAGCTGCAAAGAAAATGCCAAGCACATTTAGAGACCTCTCACGCAACCGGCCTCTCAATCACAGACTGAATTTGTTCATCAGAATCCAAAGCTCACAGGGTTGAAAAGCTGCAGGAACCTGGGCAGTTGTTGGTACAAACCTAAGAGGGACGTGTGTGTTGTTTCTCTTTCCATCTACACATTAGAAGAGCAAAGACATTTTTATCTAGTTTGCACTAGGGTTTGCAACTTCGACTTTCGGTACCAAACTACGGTTCTCATTTTGTGTCTAAGGGACATATTCACATTTTATATTATACTTAATCTAACTTTTTAGATACTGTCTGGTCTGGAACAAAATCCTCCCTCGACTCAGCTCGCTTACTGTAAGTAGAAATGAAATCTGAGTGAGAGCTCAATATTAACACAGGGAATTGCTGCACTTAGGCCAGATATCTAATGGCCTATGGGGCTAATAAGAGCACATTTTCTCCTTTGCTTTCAGCAGAACAACATAATTAAACATTACACACCCACCTTGTATTTAAACCAACCATAGATATTATGGTTTTTATTAAAAATCTTCCGGATATGCTTAGTCACTCTTTGTCAGGAGCGACTGAGCAAGAATATAAACAATTTCAGAGATTGTTTTGAAGCAGCAATAAGTCTCTTTACATTTGCTAAGCAGATTGGGTTAATATCCTGTCTGCAGACTTAAGCACACACTCATTGATGTTGATAAGTCCACTTACGTTCTGCACTGTCCAGTATCCCTGATTCCTGAAGGGAGCGAATGCAGGAATCCACCAACTCCAAACCCGTGGTCAACTCATCCTCGATATCCTTCTGTCCGTCTGCTGTGAAAGAGGAAAAACAGGATGTGAGAGACGGGAAATGAGGGAAGGAGATGATGAGAGATGAAAGAGATCTCCCTGCACTGTACACTTCGATTCTCTACTCTCACAGTCCATAAAACTCCAAACATTATGTCTTGGTTATGAGCTCTAGGACATTTTGATTAAATGCTGGAAAGGACCCTGATAAGTCTTCCCTGGGCGCTGCCTGAGTGTAAATGAAGTTGTTCGAAAAGTGTAGTGGATTGAATGTTAAGTTTGTGTAAGGAGATTTGAAGTAAGTCTGTATGTTATCTTTAAAAAAACAGGTTTGAGCAGTCACTTCATGCAACAATAACTTTACAGGCATGGCTGAGCAGCAAGTGGATGGGTTTGAGCGAATGTTGAACTTTACCTTGAGCGTTCCAGCGAAATTGCTCATCCGTCGAACTGCAAAAGAAGGAGGCGGTCAATGTTAAGAATGATAAGAGAATTAATACAATAAAGTTAAATAAAGTTGTACAATATATAGTAGCCACATTTTAAATACGTTTAAATATTTACATTTAATATTATTTGCTGGACTGACTGAGCTAAATCTGTTTTATTCTGAGGAAGTTTGAAAAACAAATTAGAAACAAAATAATGGGAACAAAACTCTAATGTCATTTTAGATTTTAGTCAGCCCATGCCAATTACTGTAGATTTTAACAGCATGAAATCCTGACAACAAGTCTTTTTTGTTCTCAAATGGATGGTGTTATGGACGGATACACAACAAAAGCACACTCACACATTCACAGACGCAAACACAACCAAGACTTATTTTCCATTCTCTTGATCACTGTCAATTGATCTGAGATTGATGGGAAGGGAGGTTGAGCGCAGAGAAAAAGACGAAGCCAGGTAGAAGGAGAAAGCAGACGGAAAAAAAAGAGGCAGAAAAAGAAAGTTGAAGGCGAGTATTGAGCCACCAGCTGTGAGATCAATACAGACACAGACACACTAAATGATACATATAGACTGTTTCATCTGACTTTATCTACACCATTAGTCCGGCTGTCTGGCTGGTTTCTGTGCCTGTCCTATTAAGACTGTTTGGTATTCCACATGCCCAGACTTCTTTCTAATTGAATGTCTGTCAGTGTGTGTGCTTGTGTGATTTGAGTGTCATTGCACAATTTGTGTTTAAGAGTGCCTGTAAGCAATCCTGTGTGAGCAAATGTGAATGAGTGAATATGTTGACGTGTGTTTATTTGTCTATTTGACATGATGGTGATGATTATGGCCGAGATGGCATTGGTCTCCCAGAGATTGAGCGTCTTCTAAACAGTTTGATTTTAGACACAACAGCCTATTTCTGGGAGACTTACGTCAAAAGGGAATCATGTGTGGCAATATGTTTGCAATAAAGTACCCAGCAATTTAGGTCATTATGTATAGACTGTATTTAAAGAAGGATATGATAGCTCCTCAAAAGTGAAGCTCTCCTGCTGGTTGGCTGCAATATAGGTAATAAACTCCACCTCCTCCATGTTAATGAATGGTATTTGGGCCAAACTAACAAGTTAAAATGCATGTCAACTTTTCCACAGAGATGGTGTCTGTCATTGTAGTTCTTATTTCACTGATCTTCAAGTGAAAGGTTATTTGGTGCTAAACAAAAAGAGTGAATTATCATGATTGTAGCCAATCACTACTGTGTTGAATCTGACTGTGAATGATCCAAGATGGCAGCCTTTCGGATCTGGGATATTTTGACATCATCTCTGTAAAGTGGGAGGAAGTGGAGACGCGTCGTCCATCTTTTTATACAACTTTATCTAAATAAAGTATGACAGTATGTTGCTATCCTTAAAAACCACTGGACCTATGCTGCTTACGAAACAGCTGATTGTGAAGCACGATGACCATACCAGAGTACAGGGTTTGTGAGGACTGATTAGATGGATGCTCCAGTAGGAGCTTGTGCGCTGCTGACGTTTCACACAAGTTAGCCTGCACACAATAGCACACTAAAACCATGGCTAATACCAAACCATAGCCATCTGTAACCTAAATGTATACCTGCTTGATTCGTGAAAGGTGTTGAGACTATTACAGGGAATGCAGAGTAATATAGATCATTGTTCTTAAAAGCACTCAGAAGGCAATTATGTTTAGGTTCCGCCAAATACACAACAACAGCAACTGTTTATATGAACAGTCAATGGAGTGAGAAAAGATGGTTAAGAGTGTCTGACATTTCACTCTACTGAAAATGTTTGTACTGGTTGAAAGAAGGAAGAAAGGAAGGAAGGAAGGAAGGAAGGAAGGAAGGAAGGAAGGAAGGAAGGAAGGAAGGAAGGAAGGAAGGAAGAAAGAAAGAAAGAAAGAAAGAAAGAAAGAAAGAAAGAAAGAAAGAAAGAAAGAAAGAAAGAAAGAAAGAAAGAAAGAAAGAAAGAAAGCGACATAATCAGTATTCATTTGCTTATGTGTTTTCAATTAAATGTTGACGATAGGCTAAGTCAATGCTTTACCATTCCTGATATTTTTGACATCATTTGCAGGATTCACATTTATCTTGCCCCTGAGGATGCAGCATGCCCTGAATTTATTCAGTTCAAACTAGCAGTTACATAACCACACTAAAGAAGGAATGAGCATCTACTGGTGCAATAAAGCTCAATGGCAAAATCTGCAGATTTGTCCAAGTGAAATCTTTTAAACTCAACAATTACTCTCCAGCTGGGACTGAATGATGTAAGTAAAGGTCAGTTGGAAGCTAAAAGAAATGCTTGCAAGGCTAATGAAACACCATCACTATGTGGCAGCAACAGCCTGAAGGTCAGTAATGTGGGACAGTGATCAAAGGATCTTTCGATTAAATGCTTGGACCAGCGGAGACATTTTCAAACCTTAAATTTGAAATTCCATTTGTCTATATATAATGTGCATAAGGATGACGTTAGGCAAATCTTTGAAAGATTAAAATAAATCATCGTGCTAACCATGGCCTTTCTGCTTGAGGATAGTAAGTGCCCTTCCAAGAGACTAAAGTTGTTGTACAGCAGACACAATTGATGTGTTTACACATTAAATTGCTGACATTTAATACATTTAGTCTGACTGTAGCAACTGCCAACTTTCTCATCAAAACATTTGAATTTAAATGAGGACTGGGCAAACACCATTAAAGTTGATGTGGTGGGAAATGCATTTAAATTCTTTGGATAGTGTTGGCAAAGGGAACCAAATAAGTAAGATGTCACAAGGAAAAGCAACGTAACTTACATAAATGACTGTATTGTGTGTGTGCGTTTGCAATAATCTTTAAACGGCATTATGTTGCTTTCTTTGCGGTTTGCCCAATGTCAGCAAGTTACAGTTACAATTCTACTGTGGTTGTATTTGGTGCTTAAAGAATGTCAGCAAAATATATGTCAGTATTTCTGATAGGGTCTTATTTTCACTGGCATCAGCAAATACAAGGTTTAATTGAAGCTTAGCGAGCAACTACTGATGCACATGGGACACACCGCCACCCACAAGTAAAATGTCCACCTTAGTGAAATATTACTCACCCTGACTATAGGTGGAGTGATTGCATTGCATTAGTATAACCTAAATTTAGTGGATTCAGAGAAATAGCATTGTACTTAATGAGAATGAAAACCAGGCGATGGGGAACTGTGCCTGAAGGAAATCCAACAGGGTAACAGTGGTGTCACTGTGTTAAACTGTAGTTAGTTAGAGAGAGAAGGGCAAGACCAAAAGAGAGAAGTTGCATGAGACACTGAGAGCTGATAGACAGGGCAGAGAGATTTAATAAGAATTATTCCACAACGTTGCACACGCTCGCCTGCAATGCCTGAACACTACATCCAGCCAGGCAGTGTCTCTTTTAACAGTGAGCCTGTATTTCAGGGACATTTTACCCTCACTTCTCCACTATTAACAGACAGTGTCCTCTACTGTCCCCAATGAAATCCACATGCAATCATATGCACCTACCCTACTTAGCATTCACAAACATAGACCCTTGATGTAAAACACAGTTTGCTCCTGTAGTCCTACTTTGTGCATGGGCGTGTAATGTCGACTGGTAACATAAAGGCTACTAAAAGTATAACTAACATATTCAAAAGCAAGACTAGATGTATTTACATTGAAATAAAAACATATGCATGGATGACAAATTATAGGGTCGTTTTTCCCTTTAATTTGTTTCATTTCATAAACACATTAGATATGTGCTGCTAAAGGTGATGACAGGTCCTGGGAAAGTGCACTTTTGAGATTTTAACACAAATAAAGAAAGAAAACAGGTAAACATGCTGACAATGTGTTTATGCTAAAAATATAAAGCCATCTAGACGGTATTCCCAATAGCCGAATCCTTCATGAGTTATTAGGTCTCAGCTTGAAAGACATTACTCTGAGAGAGTTACATACTGTCACACAAGGTTCTGCTCAAATGCTCCAGCTGCCTCCTTTCACAGATAGTAACACTCCC
Organism: Limanda limanda; assembly: GCF_963576545.1. Classification (NCBI taxonomy): domain Eukaryota; kingdom Metazoa; phylum Chordata; class Actinopteri; order Pleuronectiformes; family Pleuronectidae; genus Limanda; species Limanda limanda. The sequence continues at coordinate 13,465,078 of NC_083655.1, forward strand.
TGTCCTGATAAGGCTGTCAGCATGAGTGTGCGTGTCTGTGAGCAAACAACGCACGTGCACACATCCACAGTTTGCTCTCACATAAAATAGAATATGCAGACAAACATACACTCGCTCTTGGTAAGACTTTCAGCTGCAAGTTCTTCACAGAGAAAAAATATTGTACACAGCAGATACACAGATTAAAAATACCCACACTAATAAAGGGTGTCACATGCAATAATTCAACTAAAATCACTTATGATCATTGAAAACTGCAACGAGTTGGAGCGAGGAATAGACGTAAGGCTTGGTGTGCACTTCAGCTATTTTATTACTGCCTGTATTAAAACAGGAGCCTGACAGACATAAAGTATGTGGTAATGTATAAGAGGGACAACAAATAACCAAGCTAAATTCAGTGTTGGGTTGCTTTGAAAGTGTAGGGAGATGAAGCTTCACCAGACAGAAGCAACCAACCACAGAAATGTAGCCAGCTAAGTTTCTCTAATTTGAGCCTAACATTTCCCTCTGGGTCAATAAACTATCTATTTATCCAACTTCATCCTTCATCCATTGTCCACTATCAGTAAGATACACGGGTTACATGTTATGTTTTCTTTTTTATGTATGGCCTCTGAATGGATGGATGACAGTTTAAAAATGTGTGAATATGAGCAATATGAGTGATTGTAAGGGATGTGTACTTTGTCTCCTCTGTGTGTGTGTGTGGGTGTGTGTGTGTACACCTGTTTGTGAAGTCTCTGACACTCTATACAAAATGCAGTCTATTGTTCTCATAACAAGGCTGAGGACAAACTTTTGTGGATATGACAGCTGAAAGACATTGGCGCTGGAAGTGAATTGACTCGTCACAGTGTTCATTGAGATGACTTCCTGACAGCTGACAGCTGCAACAACAAAAAACAATATTCCGACAGAACAAAAAACAATACGGATATTTCAGCTACCTACAGATTTTTCCTCCTTTTGGGCCCTACACATTCATATGCATATGTTTAATCTACAAGTGTGCATTTATGTGTTTTTAGGTATATGTGCATATATGCACGTAAGACATGCACAGCAGAAGTAGACTGCAATCATGCAGCTATACACATATTAACATATGTTTGACATAAGCAGATACAAAACAGCGATTGTAATTGTGTCTGTATAATGAAAAAATAAATAAATAAAAAGGTCAGCATAAATAACAAATGCAATCACACATCGTGGCATGCTCTTCGTTGTCACAGCATCTATGTGCATCTACGCACACATGCAAGTCTGTATAATTTCATCTATATGGGGCTTAACTGTTTCTGAAGATGTTTATTGAACAAATATACAAAAACCAAACAAATATACAAAAAACAAAAACATACTAAATATGCTAAATGAAATACAAATATAGAAAAACGTCTTTAGAACGCAGAGCTTAGAGGGGCTGAGACAAGCCTACCCCGGTTGCTTGGTTACTCAATGGTTGGATTGTGTCCCCTGTATATACGCGTGTGTGTGTGTGTTTTCATTCGATTACTTTTGTGTGCATACACATGCACAATTGCGGTGAACCACTGTGAGCAGCACCTGCTGGTTGCACTATTGCAGCTTCATGGTACATCTGCTGTGTGTGTCTAAATCACTGAGCTATTATAGTTATTATGATAGGTGGGCTATCGCTGTTTTGCACCAGCACAGAAAATGACAGAAGACCCCCATGCATAATTCACCAGGGACGGGTGGCCTGACACCAGGTGTTCTGCGTTATTGTGACACACACACACACACAGACACACACACACACACACATACACATACGGGTACAGTGAGCATTCTACTCATCTGGAATGTTACCACACATTATTGAACTACAGATTAAAAGCCCTACTGCTCCCAATGTGAAATGTTATAATAAAAGTTTCACTAATGGTGGATTATAGAATGGTATAATGGTATAATAAAGATTTTAAGTGTGATCTTGTGCTTGAGCTACAGATTGAGTTTATCTTTACATATTAGTCAACTATAAATTTAGCGTGATCATAAAACCTGAAAATGTATATTAAATATGTTTTCCCTCATGATGTATTGAGATGCAAAAGAGCTGGTTTATGGATTTGTTTGTGCATAATACATTTTTATACACGTTCACTGGAGCACTTACAGATCATACTGTAGATCATGCAGGGACATTGGAACCGCATAAAATGTAAACCATGCATGTGCACAGCAGAGAGATTAAAAGCAAGCAAATAGAGAACAGAGTAGGTTATGTAAGCATTTACTAGCTGGAGGCTGCTACTATGCATTCAGGTACAGACTGAAGACTGTCTGAGGCTACATTCGACTATGATGTTTGTTTGAAAACACATCAACTCTGGTAAGGATTCGCCTGTAGTGTGGACGCCATGGCGTCCACACTAGGTTTATAGCCGCGAAAACAGAAGAGTCAGAAAACACTGCTGGCGCTGTTTTAGTTTGAATACTCCAGGGCTGTGTTTCAGTGTGGACGAGCAGAAACTGAGGTGTTTGGAAACTTTAATGTCGACACTCACACTTGTTTGATAATTAGCTCCTTTCAGCATTGCTTGTTCTTCAGGCTCCCATCACATGACCCCCTTTCGGAAGTCAACAACCGGCATTAGCCTTTGTGACCAAAGTAGAACGCAACATGGATATCAAATACAGCATTACAGCAATTCCCACTGCAAAATGCGTTTTGCAGTGTGTTCGTATGGACAGGGATTAAAACTGATACCGGGCCAAAAGTAATGCTTATTTGGACAGAGATCATTTTTCAACACAGTAGTATGGATGTAGCTGATGTTCTCAAAGTAAGTGTAGATTCATTTTCAGAAGTTTTGTCACAATTATATCTTCTGTATAATCTTCTACTTGAAAGGACTTGGATAGGCTTTGTAGACTGTAGGTTGCCTTGGTTGACAGGTTTAGAATTTTTTTTTCTGTACTACACTTTTCTTCAATAGTCACAGAAAGACGTGACAAAAGAAATTTAACAAGAGAAGATAAAAACGCTCATCAGCTACATTAATTGGGCAAAATGTATTGGCTCCAGGTAAGGTCCTCTTGACTGAATCACAATAGAATGTTCGATAATATTAGCATATATTTTACGTATACAATAATAATACCACAGACTGCTAAGTACAGCGTCAAATGAAAGTCAAAAGATGATATTGATGTATCAGCACAGTGCTGGTCCACAAAGTGCTGTGAAAACAGTTGGCTCCCCGAGAACAAGTCACCAGTGCTTCTATAGCACATCAGATGTAACACACATCACAGGTTCACACACGGTTTATTGAGGTTTCAGCGGTGTTGTGACAAAGCTGTATGTCCACAGAAAATGGCATTTTCAAATGTTTCCAGCTGGGTAGATTTGAGGTTGACCCTAATAAGTATGTTCACACACCACTGTATTACTGAGAGAGAAAATCATTGGCAAAACAGTAAGGGATTAACAGAGATTACAGAGACCATCGTGAAAACACTTGGCCAGATTGTCAACTGCGTTGCTGGCTCGCAGTCAGAAACACTTTAGCCTCACCCAGTATACATGAGTATGCCACATGTTGAACTGACTTACTGAGGTCTGGACACATTGTTATAGCTAGTTGTGATTTCTGAGAAGCGGATTGTGCTCTCGAAAATGAATCTGCAACAGATCCTGACTTTGATTTCCCTTTTTATACTCAAATATCTGCTGTGTTGTGATGAACAAACAAATGCTGATTTGGATGAAGCAAACCACATGTCGGCAGGAACTTCCCAGATGTTTGTTCGTCTTCATGGACAGATGGAACACTTTCACAGCTTTTTTATGTTCTAATGTCAATCACTCCCATCCTCCCATTTACAATGACAAAAACCTGTTCCTTCAGATTAAGCGGACAACAGTCTATAGCTTGTCTGTTGAAAAATAAATCTCTTGTACCCTCTATAACCCATAAGCACATATTAATATGACACAGAAGCACACAAACACACATACAAGGGCAGAAGTGTGATGTCATGGGCGGAGAGGACACCTCAAAGGTGTCTGGGCTGAAGCATTCAACGATATAAATCAGTCACAGAGTCAATGCCAGCGGATTCAACTCCAGTGGAGGAACATAATATAATGTGTGTGTGTGTGTACGTCCTTTAAAAGTTGTGCAGAAACATTCTAGTTCGAACCATTGTCGTCCTCACAACTTTACACGGCTGTTTGAATGTTGACACGTAGTTTTAAGGTATAATTAGGTTATAGGGTTAGGATTAGGCTACGAGTTGTTGTTTGGTATTTACCTGTGGTGAATAATATTAGATAGAGGAGATATGCATGAGGTCATTGAATGTCCTCACATATATTGGAAGACAAACATGTGTGTATGTGTGTGTGATGGTGAGCGTGCAAGGGGAGAGAGGTTATTCGCCTTACACGTCTCTCTCTTTGAGGCCCCCATGAGACCAATTACCAATACCCAGTGGTTACACACATACGCCCATGTAATCTTACACCACACTGCTTGACAGTTTGATCAGTATAAATGCTCAACATGAGTCTTATACTGTCAATATTCATGATTCAGGGGAGACAGCTTTAAGTGTGGACTACTTACCACTATAAAAAAAAATACATTTGCACACAGTGAAACTTACAAGACTTGATTTGCACAACATTCAACAAATGACAGTGGAGAAAGAGCTTGATGACACTAATTCTGTGTGAGCAAAGACTATAGAAACCTTTTCAGGATTGCTTCTTGTCTAGTCACTTACAGTACAATGGACAGTATTCTGGTCTCAATGTACTCGGAGCTGTCAATCCTCCTGCAGCATTGAACTAAATCTCGGCATTCCTTAAAGTCACTTGCTCAGCAATTCATTTTTGTTCAGCAACAAAACACCTCTGGCTGATTCACTTGCTCTACAGGTAATTTGTTTGAACTATTGCAGTTCCCGCTCTAAACCTGCCTGTTTGGAATGCGTCGGTTTCTTGTTCTGGTCATTTAGTGAGTCCTCCTCAAACAGTTCTACAATATTCTCTCACTTTTTATTGTTGGTGTGCTGGAGGTTGAGTGCAGAGGTGTTTATAAACGCTCTATGGTGCATAGCGAATGTTTTTGTTTTTCAGAATATAAAATCAGTTTTTGCTTTATTACTGTTGCATGTTAGTTTGAATTATTTACTGCTGATATTATTATAACTGTTAATCAACCGACCAAATCTTCAAACCCATGCTAACGACTTTTCAAAATGCGAGCTGTCACCTGGGTAATAAAGGTGACAGAACAAACGTTGAGCTTTTCGTATGAAAACAAATAGCTAAAGAGGAAGTGATTCTATAAAAGCTGTTGCCATGATGGAGATCAGCACCTGCGACAGCAGTGAATGTCTGTGTCAGTCTGATATGGTGAAATATTGGACGGGATGACATATATTATTGGCAGCAGGCTGCCAGTTGCAGTCCAATGCTGTAGTTGATCCGAGGTCATGGGAAAATACTTGTTTACCTCTGTCTGCAGACTGAAAGATGTTGGGTGCCCAAATCCCACCACATTAAATACTGTACTTCCCCTGGGCCATTTACAAAACACAAGTGTGGCAAGTATGAAGCACGTCAGATGTCCGATTCTCGATATTTACATACGGAAAGAAAGCCAGACAGACATTTGTGGAATTAGAAGACGATGTAATTGAACTTATTGCACCTAGAGTAGCAAGCTCCTGCAAGAGCTGTAATCATTTTCATCTCATTTAACATGTTGCCACATAATCAGAAAAGATGTGTCTGTAATCAACAATGTGGGCACGTATATTATAGTGTAGTAATGCCTTGCTGGACCTATCACTCACTCCCCCGCTGACATAGTATCTTTAAAGTGAAAGTGAATATTCATGATTTAATAAACAAATAACACAGTGTAGGTGTGTGTAAAGGTGTAAACGATTATAAAGTTGTTCACATTGCTTAGGGTGGATGCATTTATATATAGTGTTTGCATGGGAATTTGTGCATTACATACAGTTTGTGTGATTGATTGATGAATGATGTAACGGGACATGAACCGGGGGCCCCAGGGAGCTGAGGTTTTAATTAAGTGGTATGAGAGGAGCTGGTTGGTCTGGCGATCACAATATATCAGCATGTCTGGTCTGCAGTGACTCCTACAGCGCGGGCACACACACACACACACACACACACACACACACACACACACACACACACACACACACACACACACACACACACACACACACACACACACACACACACACACACACACACACACACACACACACACACACACACACACACACACACACACACACACACACACACACACACACACACACACACACACACACACACACACACACACACACACACACACACACACACACACACACACAAAAGCCATCTGGCTACAGCGCGGGGTGCAGCTAACTGGTCTCTCTCTGTGCCTGTTAGTATTTCAAAGTTGTTAAATCTCATCATTTTACAGGCTGTCAATAACTGGCACGAAATGTGTAGAAGTCAACAATGGATAACATCTTAAAAAATAGGGACAAAAAAAACAGTTGACAAGATGTATTTCAGAGACTTTATGGGTAAAATGTGAAACGTTCAGGTTTCTTCTTGGTTATTTCCTGTGCGTTTGTTCTCTTCATCCAACAGACGCCCCATTATTGATTTTACATGAATCCCTTTGATGATTGATGATGTAATTTCTGCATGCATGAGGAGGAAAATATACAGTTTGTGGTAACGACTACAGGTGAATAACAGGCCTGTAGCTTGCAATCAGTATATTGATTGCAGAAACATCTGTGATTGTGATGTTGCATTGAGGAAGAGGATTTTCATTCAGTCCACGTTTCACTTCCATGGGGACAACAGCAAACAAATTGAGGTGCCTCTAAAACCTTTTCAAACGCGAAAAACCTCCTGGTGTTATTTCAGCCTATTCTGGATCACACTCAGATGTATTTTTTGTCGTTGCAAATGACTGACATTGAGAAAAATTGGAATAACAGTAGTACGAAAAAATGAAATGACTAGTAGTGGAGGACTGTGTGAATTGTATTCTTTCTCATTTTCCACACTAGGTGTACTTACTCTCTTAGAGAGAGAGAGAGAGAGAAAAGCACTGCATGTGGTTTTGCTGGCTGCGTCTGTATTAGGATGATGATGAGTCAGGTGGTTACAGTGACGGGGGGTTTTGTTTATAAGATGTTGATAAGTTACAAACATGGATGGTAGAGCAGAGGGGCTAAATGCCCAGCGGCAGCCATTACTACTTTGGCTGTCCAGCAACCCTGAGTGGAACTCGACCACTGTTCAGGAGGTCTTCCTGAACCCCAGAGAGAGGCAGAGAACAACAGCCACCTGTTCGTATATGCCAAGAGTATGGGACTCCATTTAAAAACCTCCATGTTCAATGTCACTATTAACTAATTTGGTCTATTCGATGCAATATTGGAATTGCTGAATTATGAAACTAAACAACAAATAATCTAGACCTAGAATTTGGTCCTTACTGCATCCTCGTTTCATTATACAGACTTATTTTGTGTGGAAAATAGGCAGGACAGTGACCTGAGGACTAGAACATAAGACCAGATGTCACCCTTAGCACATTAAAGCACAGAGACAGCTGGCTTCAAAACAGATAAAAAAGTTGTTTTCTGAGTAAGACCTAAACAGGCCATTTCATAGTAGATATACATGGGCCATGTTCAACATGATTGAACGTTTAAGTTTATAAAGCCACTAGCTTTATATGGGACTGGAAATACAGACCAATGAAAGGAGACAGGGCCGTGAAGAAACAAAAACAAATTAGCACAAAGCAAACTATCAGGCACCTTAAAAGCCTCAGGGCGTCTACAGCTATAAACAAGTTACGTTTAAGACTTTTTAAGACCTTTTTAACATCACTTGAAATCAAGTTCATGATCAATCTCTGTTAGATTCCACTGCCTTTATCCCTGTTTTTCCTAGTTTGAAAGACTTTCGACACACACCATGTTCTTAGACTAGCAAGTACGCTGTCTGGAAAGGTTTTAGTTTGACCCATAAACTTACCCATTGAAAGACTATTGCCGCAGCCCACACTGGAACTAATGATTCGTCTTCTCGCGGGTTGTAGAGTGGAGACATCTTTGTAGAGTACTTTGGTGGTAATGTGTTTTAAAAACTAAGACCTATCCAATCTGAATAGTATTTATTTTACTTAATATGGTTTCTTATTTGTAAAATTGAAATGCAAGACATTTAAAGACTTTTTAAGGACTTGCAGTCACCCTGACCATAAATTGAAATCTCAAGACAGACTTCTTTGTCGACAATACCAAAAACCCTTTTTTGCATTTTCGAACATTGCGGAACAAGATCTACACATTAGAAAAGGTTTTGAAAAGGTTTTTGGAAACACTGTTGAAATACGTACATGTATGCATAATAATAAGCTAGAATTAATATTTATTTAATTCCTTAACATGTAAACAATGCACATTCACAGAGGATTTCACATTCCGGGATCCCCTCTATGCACAGTTTGTATACAAGCTGATTATGTCAGGTTTGAATCATCGTCTGACTCTCAACGCCGAAGATGCCGTGTGAGTCACTGGGTTACGATGCAAAAACAAAAATCGATGTAGAAGCATCCAGAGCAGGTGATAAAAGTCACAATGAAAAATGTAATCAAAGAATCCAGTTATGGCTCTTGGGAGGATTCTGCCCCCACATCCAACCCCTGGCCCAAAGGAAATAAAACCTGCTTGCTCCTCGTGATCTAAATCCTCTGAAGTCTTTGTGGGAAGATGAGGCTTTGTTCAGCGCATCACAGTATACAGCAGTACTGCTTTATGCCTCAGTTAATGAATCAAATCAATCATTTGTCCCGTCTTTTTGTTTGGTATCAAACTGCTGAAGGCTTTCGTATTCATGCAGGCAGCAGAGGTAACGAGGCTGAATAAAAGCTCGGAGACGAAACAGACACTTTGTCTTTTTTGTCGATTGTTGTCCCCTTTACATTGTCGTTATGTATTAATGACAAAGTGTTGGTGTGTTGGCAAAGATAAAGAGGGAGAACTTGAGTTTGTGTAGAGGCCAGGCTCTATTGTGTGCACACGGATAGACACTAACACAACCTGTCGATGGAATACATGCACAACCTATCGCCCACATGACCTCAACTCCACGAGTGAAAAACCTTTCATCAAACTGCTCCAGGCATTGATTCCTTTGGCCTCAGGGTGTTGTTCCTGAGGAGGACGACCTCACTCACTCTCTGCTCTCTCAATCCTTTCTGAAATATTGTACAAATGCAGGTGAGAGCTTTCTGAGGATCTCAGAATTGACTGAAAGGAGCCATGTTTCTGAGTCTCACATCACATCGGGCATATACAAATTCACTGGGACAAATATCTTCATTCCTGAGTTAGCATTTATCATTTAGCTTATCATTTACCCTAGTTGCTATTTAGGAGAATCTCTGGGGCACATCAACTCCCCTTATATAATCTCCTACCTCAATCTCCCCACCAGCAATCAACAACCTAGAGATATTTGTTTCACCATCATAGAGAACTGATGAAACCAGGTGATACTTTTAATTAAGAAACCAAAGAATATTAGCTTTGAACGCTCCAAATACCTGACTCATCAAGAGCACATTTCTGTCAATTAATTGAGTTCAACAGTTTTCAACTAATAGGTACAGCTCAGATTGTAAGTGTTAGACCAATGCCAAAATTATTACTGTATTGTACAGGTAACACATTTATTATGTGTGGCATGCATGTAACACATTTTACTGACTCGTCTTTCCCCCTCAAATTCCCCTACACACTCTTGTCCCAAACAATTGTGACACAGCTGACAAAAAGTTACAACCACACACCAGAAAAAAGCAAAGAAGAAGAAGAGGAATCGTAACAGTTTTGGCACCGGCTTGGACTTGTGCGCACTTCTTAACCATGACAAACCACTTGCAGAGGTCTATCCATAGTTTCCTGCAGAATGCTTTGTCTTTACCAACAGTCTCTGCGATGTCCCTCCAGGATATGCTCCCTCATTATTGACATTAATCAGTATAGAAATGTCTGTGGAGATGCACCCGTTTGCAGACACTTGCCTCCGGCTCAATCCATGCTGTGTTACACATGCTCCAAGACAAAAACGCTAGGAGGTGTGCGACCAGCTGAAACAACGCCGTGGGCAAGGACAGGAATGACGAGCATTGGCTGGATGGTAAATCCATGTGATTGAGTGGCTTTCCTTCAGCTTTGAGACATTCTGTTAGGCCAGCTTATGTTGACAAGGGATCAAATTTGGGTACTAGTGTAATTCTACCATTGTTAAATTAGTATGACCAAATATTAATATAAGTTGGATATAGCAAACAAGTTGAATCAACGTTAATAAATGGATTCAAATTCAATACATTAAGTTGGACAAACACAATTGCTCAATGCTGAGAGAACGTTTATTTTTTCTGTCAAAACAAACAAAACACTAACTCATTCCCGAATACCCATTAAGTGTCTTATTATATAACCTCTGGGGAGACATTACCTTCCCCAACACGGTTGCAATTTCTCTTTGTGCCTCTTTCTCTTTCCCCTCTGTTCCAACTCCTCACCTTGATTTTTGGGCTCTTTCTTGCTGCGTCATTTTATAAATCTCTCAGGGGTTGTCTCAGTATTTGTCTCAGAGGTTTTCTCAGTCGTTGTCTCAGTATCTGTCTCAGTGTTTGTCTCAGTGGTTGTCTCAGAGGTTGTCTCAGTATTTGTCTCAGTGGTTGTCTCAGAGGTTGTCTCAGTGGTTGTCTCAGAGGTTGTCTCTCCGCTTCTCAAACACACACAGTTTTTCTCCCCATGTCTGCCACTCTGGCATGGTTTCACTGGTTCTTATCTATTCTCCCCACTATCTAGTGCTGAGGGAAGATAAGCATGCATTTGCATGTTTAATGAACCAAACAACCCCAATTCCCCACAGCATGAGGACACACACACACACACACACAAAAACTGTTTCACTATTCCCGTGGGGGACACTCACTGACATAATGCATTCACTAGTCTTTTACCAACCTTGATGTCTATCTTTAACTATGTCTTTATGCCTAACCAAAATCTTAATCTAACCCTAGTAAGTCTTTAAAAGTGTCCACCTGTGGGGACCTCACGTTTTCAGTTTGCATTAAGGTTGAAGTCCCCAATGGGCTATGTAAGCAATACACACACACACACACACATGTTGCTACTGCTGCTGTTGGCCTTGAAGGCTTCTGTATCCTTGCAACTGACATGGAGTCACCAGCTGCTGACTCCTACAGGAATAAACATTGCCAACCTACTTGCCTTCTCGTTGACAGCTGGAATGACAGGCAGTGGACAGAATCCTTGACAGAGACTGTAGGACGAAATAATCTGATATCTACGTGGAAAAAATACATCACAAATAGCCGAATTCTTGAATAGAGAAAACATTTTAGTAGTTAAATAGGAGTTAACCTGGCTGCTAGCAGTGCTGTCAGGCCCTTTTTAAGAAGTACAAAGTGTGATGAAGGGTTTCTTCATACACAGTGAAATGTTAGAAGATGCACTCACTGAAATGCAAATAAGTAGTGAGCAGAGACACATATATGTGAAGGAGAAATAAAACAACACAGAGAGGCATACAGAAAGATAGACAGTGGGAACATAAGCGTTGTGAGGGAGGACGCCACTGGCCACCGTTATTCTCAACTGCAATGCATCATTAGTCAGTAGCATGACTCGTGGTATCATCATCACTTACACGGACACGGACACGGACACACACACACACACACACACACACACACACACACACACACACACACACACACACACACACACACACACACACACACACACACACACACACACACACACACACACACACACACACACACACACACACACGGAATATAATGCAGGGGCCTATAATTTGAGTTCTCTCTATGCAGCATTTTGCTGAGCTTGTAAAAACGCCTGCAGCTAATGGTGTGATGGATCCCTCTATTATAACCCGACGCAGGGGCAGAGAGTGGGGTAGAGTCAGATAAAGGGAAGTAATTGGGCAGTATTTTAGTTGTGGTGAAAACAGGAAGGTGAACAGGAAGAGAGCACATAAAAAGCCATAAAATGATATGTGCATGATGAAGTCAAAGGGCTGTTTGAATGTGATAAACCTGACCTGATCCCATATGTGTGCAGTATGTGAGTGAAGCTGTTTCACATTCAAGTGCAGAAATGATTACAATATTCAAGGGTTCCTACTGTGTAGCATGCAATTGATTGTTGAGGACCACACTTTGATTAGGTCATTAAAAAGGACAAAGCAGTAAATTCAAAGAACGAAACAAATGTATATTGGTAGATAAAAACGCGGCACTTTCAACTTGTATTTTTCTTTTCATTTTGACAGCTGTGCAGTGGGGTGCTGTGAATTCCATTTGCTCGCTCGGTCCACAACATTACTCCAGACCTCAATATCTCAGTGACTGTTGTTCACGGCTTGACATTATAGACTGTGAAATGATTGGAATTCTGTGAAATGTGCCCACCATCCATTCGTGCTCCCCAATGGATGAATCGTAACTTATTAAAACTTATAACTGTCCATTTGTGATCAAATCGCTCAGGACGGAAGTTAATAAAAGTCTAAACTGGACATCAGAGCCAGTCACTGCGGTTACATGTGTCCGATTGAAACCCGATTTCTGGCGTTGTCGGGTTTCAATCGAAGATCCATGTCATGTAACTCCACAAATCTAGATTTCTTGTGTCCGACTGAAGTCGGATAACCACCCCCAGATAAGTAGATCGGATTTGGCTGTATATCGGACAACGCGCGCATGTAACTCTGGAAGCTAGACAACAACTGGAGAAGACGTCTTTGCGCATGCTTGAGATCCTGCCCCCCCTCCTCCCTCCCTCCCTCCCTGGCCGTGACCCGGAAGTCGACACGTAGATAAAATGTCGCTGCCCGGTGCCGGCCGGCACTCGCCATTACCATTCTAATCAAATGCGCCGTTCGCATTCGCAGTACTCCTAGAGTAAACATGCACAACATCATGTAGAGGGACGTAGCTTCACCTTGCTCTCCGTTCATCATCTTTCTCGCATGCTGAGTTGAAGGCTGTTGTTGTTTTTGTGTTGCTAGTGGTGACGAGGTCAAGCGGAAATGGCAGGATCACCACTAGCTGTAATGAAAACAGCGCCACCTATCGTAGCGGGGTATGAAATGCTTTCGGACAAGAGTCGGATTTCTCAGTGCCATGTACCCTGAGATAGAGCAGTTAACCCCCCATGGATAGAGAAACCCGATTTCGGCCGAAATCGGGTTTCTGCCATCATGTAAACGTAGTGACTGACATGTAGCTGGAGAATAGAGTTACTACACAGATGCCAGATGGGCTCAGAAGAGAAGAGAACACAAGAGCAAACAGAAAAGAAGCTGCAGCAAGTTGGACAAAAACATGACTGAATGACAGACAAGCGGGGGGCTTTCTCTGAATGTTTCTGGCACTCTCTGTGTGCCTGGGGTCCATTAGCAGCTGTGATCAAGTGTGTGAAGACTAAGCCCATACCAGTGGTGTGAATGTCTGCTCCTCAGGGTGGGACAACTTTATAGTCTAGTAAGTCTGTTTGCCTCTGAGAAAAGTCCTGGCCACAGGGTGAGGACATGTGTGCGCATGCATGTGTGCGCATGTGTGTGTGTGATCATGTGTGGGGCACAAAAAGTGGAGCTGGCCGCTGCTGGTGTGGAACTAAATGTCACAGATTGATTAGAATAAATAGTCCAAAAGAAGCTGGGCACTCGCATACAGCCGGGAAGTGTTTGTGTGTGGTGACATGATTGTCTTCACTCGTCTTCACCCGTCCCCCACACACTCACTCTCTCAGCCAAACACACACACACACTCGCTCTCTCTCTCTCACACACACACAGACACACACGTTTCTTGGATACCTGGGCTTTACCTTTCTCCGACCTCCCCGAGGGGTCTTTGGGCAGATGTCGAACAACACAATCAGAAAGCTGTTACTGCCTCAGGACATGAACTTTACACCTCACACTCCTTTCTCTTATGCTCTCCTTCACACACACGTATCAATGCACAATATGCATGTGCTGCCAAAACTAATTTATCAGGGATTAGAGTTTCTGACCACCCATACTTTTCTTTTTTACTGCCTCCTTGTCACTGTCTGAATATATATATATATATATATAACATGCATCCACCCATATAAGACCATATTGTTATCAGTCTCTTCTCTGCCTTGTGATTCTATGTTACGCACATAAACTGTCAACAGCAGCAGAAAAAAAGAATCAGTGACTCCTGAAGCCATAATCCACAGGTTTCAGCCATAGACAAAATAAAGATGGACAAAATGACTGCTCTCCTATAGTGAAGCCCCCTGATGGCTGGCTGTGTTATAGGTCATAAATCCCACCTCCTCCTTGTTAACAGATGGGAACTAAATGGTCTAAAAAGTCAAAATACAGATTAAATACATTTTGAAAAGATGATTTCTGTCATTTTAGTTGTAGTTCCTATCAAACTGATACGATTATTTTTAATTTAATTCGACAAAAACGGAGTCAAACGTCATTACTGACAGCTGAGACTTATGATACGTCGAGTACATCGATGGGACAAATATCTACTGAGGCTCCACCCCCATCGCAACTGCTAATACAGTCTGGCTCCAAATAGTCAAAAGGGCATCATATTTATCTGGTATATTTTGGGTTCATTTCTGGATAGTGGGAGATGTGTCATCGGCTTTTAACCCTAATACTAATACATGACAGCAGCAAACATAAGACAACACATATATGGCCAACAGATCTCTTCAAAAAAGTACACATTAACACACCAACACATGCACTTCCCGATATCCACATCATACTGTATAAGTTGAGAGAACACGTGGCGATTCAGTTCATCCGCACAGTGATAATACAGTAAAACAAAAATAACATCTGTCTTACAGAAGAACATTAGAGAGGATAGAGAGATAGATGTGTGCAGCAAGAGAATGACAAATGTGAGAGACAATAAGACAATGAGAACGAGCATAAGACAGAGAGCAAGAGAACAGGAAAAAAATGGAAGATAATAAATCAATGAACCTATTCTGTGGCTGCCACGGGGTAATGAAAGCTATTTATTTGCCATCTTTCTCTTTCTCCGTCTCTTTCTTCCTCTCTTTTTCCCTCTCTCTCTCTGCATTGCTTTTCCCCATGCACCTTCAGCATTGATAGTCTCATCTCTCTCCACTAAACGCTAATAATTCCATGAAGCACAACAAAACAGTCTCTTAGAGACCACATTTGTTTCGCGCAGCTTCCTGTGTCAGCTACACACCAATGGATGGGCGGCCTTCCTTTGGCTTGGCTTCTTGTTATCTGACGTGACCTTTCCGCCATAAAATAATTGGCAAATTATAATAGACTTTCATGTGCTATGTCCTTTTTAATTAATGGCATAGCTTTACAACACCATTATTCTGTCTTGTTCTCACTGTGGATTATTTGTTCTAAAGCATAATTGATTACTGAATATCCAGATTCCATCATCTATCATGTGATATGTAAATACTTCTAATACTACCCAGAATGCATCAAGATGGTACTGTGTATGCTTGTAGCCAGTAGAATACAGTAAATCTGTAACCTATGCAGCACCTTATATATATGGCCTTGATATTCTCCTACCCCAAGTCACAGTTCGCTTCCCAACAGTTAAATGTTCAAAACTAGAATGGCACTCAGTACATTGCATACTTCTGCCAAGGCAACAACAGTGACCTCAAATCCAATCAAGCTGCAGCAGAATGCACACAGTGGAAGATGTCAGTGCCTTAAATATGCCGCATTTCTTTCATCAAAATCTTTATTCCCTGAGGAAATAACAGAACATTCTGAAAAATGCCTTATAGTCCCCATGTAAACAAAAGTAATAAAGACATCCTGGATTAGCCACTTCATCCAGATCAATACCAACATTTAATGGATTCTATCTTTCTGTTTCCTTATTCTTTCCATTGACAATTACAATTATTACTGCTTAATGATGATCAATAGGGGACTTTAAGTTAAGTGTTACTAGGCAAGGTGTACAAGTTTATAAAATAATTATTTATTCTGCGCACACAGCGAGGTGGTAAATTTAGAGTAAATTACAGAAACATGTGATTCACAAATCTTAACCGTCCATTATTTTTGGGAGGGCATCCTCACAATGGTGAACAAAAGACTAATCAAATTAAAATACATCAACCTTAACTTCCTCTTCAGTAGAACACTGAACGCTTGCACTGCACAGCCAGTCGGGCAGAGGAGACAGCAGGGGCAAACGTTTCCCACTGGCTGCCACTTACCACTAATGTTAGAAAAATGATGAATTAGTCTCGGCATGGTGTTTGGAGTCTACGTGTTTGCATGTGGGTGTATATGTGTGCCAGAGTGTGTGTTTCTTCTTGTAAAGTGTTCTGTCGCATGCCAACAGCTCACAGTGTGAACAGATGTTAGTCAGTAATGCCCTGGGTTTCTGCATCACAGTCAGGCATTTTTTTTCCAGGGTCCTCAGCTCTGAGAAGGAGTCAGTGGAGATGCCTGAATTGCTTTTTTGACCGGAACTCAACTAAGGACACGCAGGCTCACAGCGGCTGCCAAAGAGCAGACACAGACTCAAACACAGCACTCGCTCAAAGCATTTGAAATACAAACCCACAAACAGAGACGATACACAACTCCACACATTTGGAAAATAGCACACAGACACACAAAACTACAGGTTAACATGAGGCACATTTAACTTGACAGGCTTCTAACAGGGTAATGGACGCACTGAGTGTTTATAGAAGCAATAGCTTTACGGCCACAAAAAAAAAAAATCTGAGTGAATCGGTAAGCAAGTTGTAGGGTAAAGAGGTTAAACCAAATGGCTTAGAAAAAGACTGTCACTCCCTCAATCACAGTCAGATTACCCCCAGAAAAATCCTACCCGCATCCATAAAGATGTTATTTTCCATGGCAGAAGGGCAGGATTCAACATAAACTTTTTTAATGTGTATGTATATATATATATATATATATATATATATATATATATATATATATATACACATAAATATTTGTCATTTATAGTCACATTTTGTTATTTTGTAATCTTGGGGACTCTTCTTCCTGATCAACTTTGTGGCCAGTTTTTAAATACCTAAAAAGTTGGCCGACAATTTAGGCACTCAAATCGATAGAGTGGCCTTTGATGGAGTCAAATTCTCAGGCTGAATTATTACGTCAGTCTGCCCCGGCAAAGACTCAAATCTGCTTCCCTTCATTTTTACCCTTTGCTCCATTAAAACACCTTTTCACTCAGATCCAGCCAGCTATATTTAGCTGCTGCCTGTCACTGAAGCCCTGATGAAGGAGAAGAAAATGAGTGGTGATGTAGGAGACCATGGGAAAGGTTAGCGCTGTCTCTTTGAATAGAATCAGACACACTCTCTGATCATTCACAGTAATACTGCAGACTTGTATATCTATACTTTTGGATTCAAAGAAATATTAGAGATGGAAAAAAAAACCTGTTGTTACAAATTGCATCATCAACATGGATCAAAATATGCAAACTCAGAAGTGGGCTGTAACATGTGTATGCATAAACATAAAAGAAAGAAAAATTTACATAATACATTTGAGTTAGCATGCAGAGACAGATTTGAGCACACATTTGGATGGATGTGGACTCTTACACTAGTGTTCCTTCAATATTACATCCCGAATTGATATCGTAAGTTGATATTGTTAGTCCCACCCCTTATCGAGTTTGATTGGTCAGAGAGGGGAGTTACATATACGAGCTTGGTTGTCTCCCCTAAAGTTGAAATGGTTTTGACAAAGAAGGCCACAATATACGCTGAGTATATTTTTGAGGAGATTGAGCATGATGACACTTTCATCAAATGAACTCAATCAATTACACAAGATTAGATGAAATTGGTTTAATTTTATCGCTCATCAATCTACAATCAATAGACCATAATGACCTAATCTTTTTTTTTTGTGAAATTATTCAGTAAACACTGACAAATGGCATTAATAGAAGTCTTTGTTATACTATTTAAATAAGCACTGGTTTCTTCCATTTCCTCTTGATCATCTTTGAGCTGTTTCTACACCTTGTTTGAGTCTATCCATGGTAAATTTATTTGACTCAAATATAAGGTCTTACTGATGATAATACATAGCCGATTAAAACTCAAACCATGGGGTCAAAGGAACTGCTCTGAGAAACACCTGGAGAAAAGGTAAAAATAATTCTGCTGAACCGAAGATTCCCGACAGCACAGTCGGTTCTGGTGAAACAAAAATTGAGCAGTTTGGCCTCAATTCTACACGTCATGTCTGGAGGAAACCAGGCGCCCCTCATCACCTGCCGAATGCAATTCTAGGCCCACAGCATGATGCTGATGGCATCTAGCATCATGCTGTGGGGGTGTTTTTCCACAGCAGTGACAGAGATTCTGGTCATTGTTGATGGAGAGCAGAACAAAGCAAAGTACAGAGATTTCCTTAATGAAAACCAGAGAGCTCAAACTGGGCCTATCAAGTTGACCTTCCAACAGGACAATGACCCTGAGCACACAGCCAAGACAGAACAGTAGAGCTCTGGGGACAGCTTTGTAAATGTCCTTGAGTGCCCCAGTCAGAGTCCTGACCTGACCCCAATCAATCTCTGGAGGGAGCTGGAAAGTAACCATCCTACAAACAGTGTCCATCCAACCTGGCAGAATGCGAGAGGATCTCCAGCAAATAGTGGGCGCGAATCCCCAAATCCAGATGTGTGAGGCTTGTTGAGTCATACCCAAGAAAACAACTGAATGGGCTTCAACAAAGGAATTAAAGGATCTGAAGGTTTATGTCAATGTGATGTTTTAGTCTTTCCATTGTAATACGTTGGCAAAAATTCAGTTTTTGCTTTGTAATCATTGATTATTGAGTGACGATGACAGCCTAGTGCAAAACTGTGAAAGAAAGTAAAAGGGGTCTTGATATGTTTTTTAACACACTATGTTAATTTAAATATAACACAATGTGTTTAGGTGGGACATTGAGAATAAAGCAATTGTTATTTTTCTAAATATGTGAAAGAGAAAAAAAATGTACGTGAAGTTAAACTTATATTTACATAAGTGATTTCATGAAGATATTCAGTATCATTTGTTGTGTTTATGTGTTTCACAGTGGAATAAAAACATGGGTTATTTACAACACAAACATACCACAGTAAATTATATAATACTGTATATAATATTAAAAATACAATTACTGTGTTTTTGACAATGGTACTCTGGTTACTTCTATACCACAGCCAAGGTACATTAACAAATTACAGAACTGGTACAAACCGTGGAAGGAAGCATCCAAACTTTTACAAAAACAGCTCTTCTAAGACTTTGCTGCAGCAAACAGAATGAATTGGGAAAGTTCAAAAGTGTTTTTTTTTTCCACAGTGTGCTCTGTTCCGCTGCCCCAGGGTTGTGTACTTATGCAATAAGCTGCCTCAGGGAGCCAGAGGGAAGCTGAATTTATGAACTTCACTCTTTGACATGACAGAAATAATTCATACAAACACAAAATAAGTCACAAACGTAGACACACACACACACACACACACACACAAACACAAAACAAAACGTCACAAAGTAAATAATTTATAACCACAATCTTTATTTACGCTGATTTTTTTCTCGAGGAAGGCAAAGCCTCTACGAAATAAAATATGAGAGAAGAGTCATTTAGTAAGAAAGGGGAGGATAATAAGCTAAAGGTTTGAGCTGTTGAGCATAAAATTCTGAATTTGCATGCTCACATATATCTCTCCCCTCACTGCTTCATCTTGACTGTCTCTCTCTGTTAAGAGCCCTCTTTCTCTCATCTGAAAACTGTTTGAGCAGCAGAAAGGTCAGACTTAATTGGGAAACATAATGAAATATTTTCAAGGGTCTCGGGCTGTGGCTGATATGCTAATTATTCTTGGAATATGTGGAGAGGGGTTCCAGGAAGTGTGATACTATGACCTGACCAGAGATTCTGTTGCAAAGCAAAGTCGTTTGTGTGCAACTCTGCAACACTGCCAGTGGTTGTGATGCATTTGTGATGTATGGTCCTAGAAAACTGTGTTTGTGGGCATATTTGTGCGTTTGTGAAGTGTGTCATCATACTCACAACATTGTTAAGTCATGCGTTTGTCTTAAATTATGTATTTTTAACATAAGCTTAGTGTTATTTAACATTTGTGCGTGTCTGAGCTTGTGTGTTTGTGTGTGTTTGTGCGATTTTGTCTACAACCCCAGTTTAATCTAAATCCGTCCAGCTGTTGATTGCACCCCACAGCAGGGGATCTCAGGAGAACACACACACGCCCTAGGTGTATTGCAGCTACATACACACACTGAGGGTATTCTCCTCAGTATGTGTTGTGTGTTTGAGTGTGCAGTACAGTACATCAGGGTAGTATAATATGGAGGTCAGCGTTGGCAACGCGAGGGACATGGTTCTGTTATTCTCTAACTTTGCACAAGCACACAAAGACATCCTCTCCATGCAAAACCTAACCAGCCCACACACAAGAGGGGGGCAGTATGTGTTACCTGATCCCCACTTCCACCCCACCACACACACAAAGGAAGATGGATAAAGAGAGAGGAGGGGGTTGCATGTTACCTGATGCTGCTCATGCTGCCTGCCTCTGATCCAAGTTTGCATCTCTCCAGCTGGGTGGCAACGATCTGACGCTCAGCCTCAAGTTCCCTGGTCAGCCGTTCAAACTGAAGCTCCTGAAGAGATAAAGGGGAACAAAGTGTGCGTTAGACAGAGCGAGAGAAAATGATGGGATTCTTGTGGGAAGCAGAACCGTGCTTATGCATGTTACCGCATGGAAGCATATCAATAGTGCAGCGAATTCAAGCCCACTGAGGACAGTGTGTACGTGCATCCTAGTGTGTGTGTATGTGGGACCAAGGGAGAGTGTGTGAGCGAATAAGTAGGGATAGTGTGCGCTGGTTTGATTGGTTTTCTCAAAGCCATTTGAAGCTCTGAATGAGTTGATCCCTAGTCTATCTCAAGTCTCCCACTTCAATCCCCTCTCCTCCCAAAACACTACAGAGCACAATGCAATTCATCTCCCCCCCTTTTCACACATGCTTACAGCAATTTACTCATATCTGTACAGTCTCTCTCCCTCTTTCTTCCTACACACAAAGTACACAGGGAAACCCCTGACATATACAGTACATGTGTAGTACTAGTGGAGGTAGATATTTTATGGTACTGTGGCAAATCCTTTCCTCTTTGAAGTGTTACCACAATGTTAATAAACAAAATTTGAATTTCAGTTGCCAAATTTATAGCACATTACAGTTATGCACAGTGTTGTGACTAAGTTTCATCTTTTACATAATATTAGAGAAATATAAAATACTACAATATAATATAGTGCTTTTCTATCAGAGGTTAAACCCCAAATGCTCACTTTCCGCTTGTGTTGCAAACCTGTTGATCGAGGAAAATTGGATGATAAGGCCAGGAAAATATATTTATTATTTATTCCTGTATATTTTTATAGACAAATCTATACTTCCTGGCACTCACAAGGAATCATCATGTCAAGCCACTGTCGGCATCCACTTGGACATTCACAATTGAAATGATCAGAATTGTTGAACCGGTAAAGTGCATATGATGTACATGCTATTTCAAAATAGCAGCTCTTTCACGGCCGAGCAGTTCTGAATAGAAAATGCTGCAGACAATGGCATTCTTATTTCTGATTCTAATAATTTAATTTGGGAAGAGGTCCTACCACAAGGCTCCCGACCAGAGAGTGCAGGAGACAGGTACAGATGAGGGTAGTAAAAATTTGTATTGAGGGATGAGATAAAGAGAAAGACTGATGTTGCGGACAATGTCACTGCGTTCTTCAAGGTACCATATAGCCGTTTTGCCACTGGTCAAACAATGTGCTAACATCCTATAACATCTGTTTTTTGTCTGCAACGTAAATGGATATAATCAGCATTCGCTCCTGCGTCACATGACTCTGCAGTAGACACAGGTTTTTAAATCGGCTCCATGTCCAATCTGCAGTGTCAAGCATGACACCTGAGGCAATGAGCTAATTTCATCTTCTTCGTTGTTTTCGCAGTCTAATGCTGACGCTGCCCTTTTCATGTTAGGGTTAGCCCCTCAAATAGCACCATTCATCACGTACTGTATGGTACTCTCATATACTGTAAGCTCAAATAAAATGATATACACATAAACAACAAACTAGCTGTTTCAGCCACCCCTTTGATTCACGAAGCGAGGTGACGCCCAGAAAGTGAGCGGGGTCTACTAAACTCTGTGGACCCATAATTTTAAATTACCGCTTTGTTTTTTCAGTGAGTTGCCGCCTCTCAAAGCCCTGCTCCGCTCCCCCACTGCAGACTGCTTTGTCACCTTGCCACAGCTGTAACTATATTAAATTCTTAAGGTGTAAAAATGTAAATCCCTGCACCCTAAGTAGCATTATGCTAATTAGAGGTCTATATAATACCTGAACAGCATAAAAACCTTCTACAGTACCAGGGTAAATGCCTGAATGCCAGAGCGGATGAAAAAATCTGTTACGTCAAGTCTGTGTTGAGGTGAAATTTGTTAAATTATGCATAAACCTTTGTCACATCTTTTCTTTATACAATCCCTTTGGTTAAGGAAGGGCTGTGTTGTTGATCTTGTAGCTACCATGTTCAGTCAGCGTAGCAGCTTCTGTGCTCTTAGCCAATCAGGAGGGTTCATTTAAGTCAGTATGCATGCGGGTTGGTTGAGCCGAGGGAGTTGGGACGGGCTCTGGTTTGTTGTTGGGATCTGCCTGAGGGAGCTTGCCTTTACCCAAGAGCTTTTGTGAAAGAGCACGTTAATAAAGCAAGCGATAAACTGACATCTGGTGTCCTGCTATGTGTGTCAGTGCTACACTGGTGACAGATGTGCCTTCCAGCGTATATATGAAAAATTTGCTTTTCTGAGATGATGCTCAAAGACAAAATACATTGTAAGGACTGACTGTGTCACAGGTATTCATCTTCTCTACATTCCATTCGCTATGTTTTCAATTATTATCTGAATGTGATCCCTCTTAGAACAGCAACTGTTTGATCAGTGTTTAGTAGCATCATCAACTTTACAATGTTATCTCTTTAACTTCATTTATTCTGCATGTGCATTTTACAAAATCCCCCACAAACATTTTCTTTTGTATACAGTATATTTTTACCTCAATATGTGCGTGGATCACATCCCAACTGATGAGAACAATGATGAGCTGGGAGTTTTAGCTCTTTGTGCTCTTTGTGCGTTTCTATCAGAATGCACTAGATGTGGGATTCCACTGTGTTATGCATGTGCTGTGTCCATGTGTCGCCGCCTCCCTCTCAGGAATGAACAGGAAACAGAGCGCAGCAGCCACATGCAGCAACAGTGGTGTCTATGGTAACAGCAGAACCCCCATCCACAAGTCAAGCATAACAAATGAGGTCCTGATTCCTCCTCCGCCCATGCGCCTTCACACACCTGCACTACTCTCAGAGAGTTGATCTGCGTACTGTGTTTCATATCACACAAATCCTCCATACACCAGACTGTTTCATATCAGTTATACATCTACGATACAGTCAGAGCTAGCATGGCAGTGTCAGTGAGTAGCCGACTAGCTGACAGTGTCTTATGTGTAAACATGGCGTTTAAGAGGTATAAGTGTATATCTATATACATGCAGTGGCTTGCTAAATCAATCCCAATGGCAAATGTCATGTACAAATTAAAGCCCATACAGATATGAACTAGCACCTTGTATACACAGGTATATGTTCAGATAAAACTTCCACTTTGGGCCTTCAGTGAGGCATTGGAGGCCCAATACAAGGAGGATATATGACCTCCCTGTGGGGGTGGTCAAGAGAAAAGGAGACAGCGCTACAGGGATCCAGACAGCATTACATTATACGATGGAAAACCCACTGAGACAGCTCTCTTTAGAATAGAAACATGACCTGGTTAATAAAAACAACATAAAAAGTGAATTATTTTACAACCTAGTACTGAAATTTCCATTTGCGGCTTTTCCAAATTTGACTCTGTAAAAAAAAATGTCTCCTGCAGGACAGAAAATAATGGACCAATTGTAAACCAGGTTGATTTCCAGGATCCAGCCTTGTGCAGAGCTCCTTGGGATTTATATTTGGTGTGTCTGCAGGAGTGTGTGTGTATGAACTTTTTCAGCTTGAAAAAGAGTATATTCTCATTATAAAGTGTTTGGGGGGTTTGCCCAAAGACAATAGAACAGAAACACAGACAGCATTTTAAAGCAATAAAATGGGGCTAACACATAGGGACAGAATGCAGGATAACGTAGCTGTGGTCTGTGTATTAGAGCTTTAATGAGATAAATAGCCATCATGGCCTCATATATTGTTTCACCACTGTTAGTGTAAGAACCAGCAGCAATATAGTTATTCTTCTATTTAAGTTAAGTTTCTCATATTATCACCATAAAGCGAGCCTGTGCCATTTGTGTGTTTCTACAGATAAAGTCCAATCATTATAAAGTGGCCTATGGGCAACTATTAACACTGCTGGTTTTTGATGAGAAACAAAAGGCTTTTCAAAAAGAGCTTCGACCTTCTAGATGGGAAGTAACACGCTGTCTCTCTCGCTCCGTCTTTCTTTCACTCGCCTTCCTCAATCAGCTCAAAGGAAAAAAAAAAAACCTGGATGAGATGAGTGGGATGAAGGAGTGGGAAAGAGAAGTGCGATTGGTCGCTGGTAAAAGGTCACTCTCCTCTCCTCCATCACTTCTTTTGCATATTAAACTTCCAGACAGCAACAACCCCTGTTCCTCCTTTTTAATATCATAGCTTTGCGTTCCTGTGTAGTCCTTGTATGGTTCAACTTTAGCCGAGATTCATTTCTCCCCCTACTATTTGTCCGTCACTTTAATGAGTGTGAAAAGTCAACCATGAGTCAGGAGGGAAGTAGTAGGGGAGGATGAAGGGGGACAAAGATTGGAGGACAGAAAAGACAGATGAGACTTTGATGACTCGGTTGATGAAAGTCATATGAGACGATGGCTGAGGGAGGGAGACCTGATCCGCTGCCTCTGCATGCGTTTGCAAGAAAGAGAGAACAAGAAAAATGGAAAGAATGGATGACTGGTCAACACGTGAATCGTTGTATAAGGTGAGAGCTGAGAGTTAGGAATCGATGGAAAGTGGATATTTATCAGCTCTGGCTTCATTCGGTCTGTTTGTTTAATAACACCTGTTTTTTTCCATAAGACATGTTTTGTTATTGTTGTACACAGGGATGTTGCTCTTTCCTATTACAGTGATGAGTGGCACTTACCACACCAGCCTGTGTCTAACAAAATATAATTTACATTAGCAGCAATACCTGAGGGGAGTTCTTTAATGTGATAATGGGTACAACAGTAATGCAATGGACAGCACATCAGTACTGATCATAGCAGTGAGTACTTGCCTAGAGGGATTTATGGCCCATAAAATACACACAATTAATGACAATAATACTGCCAATAAAAGTAATCATCACAAATAGGGAAAGATACCAAATACTCAAAGCTGCTCTGATG
Organism: Limanda limanda; assembly: GCF_963576545.1. Taxonomy (NCBI): domain Eukaryota; kingdom Metazoa; phylum Chordata; class Actinopteri; order Pleuronectiformes; family Pleuronectidae; genus Limanda; species Limanda limanda. The sequence continues at coordinate 13,490,814 of NC_083655.1, forward strand.
GGAAAAAGGGTAAAAATCTCATTATGTCTCGGATATGAAACGTTAATATTTCCAGTGATGCCTCCTGTGAACTTGGTTGAAAGTAAACAAAAGGTGAAAGATCCGCCAGGAACTAAAAACAATTTTGGTATACATGATGTGTTAGAGGGAAGGCGGGTGATAAGCTTCAATCTCAAAATCAGATGAATGAAAACTGTTCTAAAATATTTAAAGAACCATATTCTATAATCTACTGCATTTTCTTATATATTTTTGCAATAAATTATAGTGAACATGAACGCTCCTTGGATTCATTTGTACATGTCTGAGTCTGACCAACTGGTGAAGCAACAGGACATAAGGAGGAGAAAAATATGTTATGCAGCTATACAGTATATGCTCTGCTCTGGATTTGAACTATTTTTAGTTCAACTCAAACTTTCACTTTGAGACTTGGAGTGATTCAGTGTAATTTAGCAAAGAGGAATTCAGGAAAACAGCTTCAAAGACAGCCAAATCAAAGAGCCACATCATTAAACAGATGGAAATAAGATGAGGCTGCATCCAGGCTAATGGTTTGTCACTATTCTAACAACACTGCAAATATTCAGAGTAAATTCTTAAGGTAAATTTCCAAACCCTTTTCATACTGATTAACTGGTAAAACCACTAGTGATGCACCAGAAGCCATATGTGTTTGAATTTTGGTTCCTTTTAAAAATAACAGCACAAGCCTGAGCCACATGACTGCCAACAGCTGGCCCTTTGCGGTTTTATATGCATTATAAATATTCAACACACAAACACAGCAATACAAATCTTTCCCTCATTAAATTATTTAAGGGCTCAGTGTGCAAAAAGAAATCCTCTCCCAGCCTCAGATCTCACTCCCGTGCTCACTCTGTCACACTGTCACTTTCTCTGCTCCTTGTTTCAGGACGTATCTTTCTGTTTCACCGTCTCTGTCAGCTGGAGATCATGAGCTGCAAACACAAAGCTCTGAGCAGCCTGCAAATAGTGCCGTGGGTATGTGGGATGTCATCCTGGTTAAACATACATGCAGGCACACACACGAAGACCCAACACAGCTCTCTCTCTCCTAAATATGGGTGCATATTAGCATTGATTTGGTCTTTCAAATTTCAGAATAACATAAAATGACACGTTGAGAAGGGGGAAAAGGCCGAGTAGGTTGCTTAATTGAAGGATGGGCAAAGAGCATTCTGTGTTTTCATTACATGATTGTCAAATGGAGGCATGTAAAAAGTGGCAGTGTTTGCATGTGTGGCTGCACACATGCACGGTTTGTTTAGTTTTAATGTCAGGCTTAATGTAAGGGCTAGGGCATACATACATATGCACTAAACAGTAAATGTCCTCTTTGCTGACCTTATTATCTCCCCCATGGAGTTGGCTTTATTTGTCTCTCAGTGAGCATAAGACTATCTACTACATATCAAGACTAGAGAAGCGCTACATAAATACAAAACCATTTTACCATAAGGATTACGCAATAATTACTGGACAAAACTTTTTTGGAACGGTTCGATATGGGTCAGGAATTCAAGGTCATCCTGGATCGGAGAAAATAGTCTGATCCAGGATTTTTTTTTCGCTTTCTCTGCAGCATTTCCCACAAAATTCATTCAATCTTTGGCTGTAGCGGAAGTAGATTTGAACGTCGCTCTCTCACAAGCAACAGATGACAGGTACACAGACAAAGACATGTTCTCAGGGAAAAGTGAGGACTGCATTGCTTGCCACTTGTGGACTGTCTGACTGCTTGGACAGTAGCAACTTTATGGACATTAACATTAGCGTGTGAGCAAACATGCAGCAAATAGTGCAGCACACAGCTCAATGCTACAACAGGGAAAAACACCAATTAGAAGATCTCTCATATTATGATGAGAAATGCTCATTAGAATATGGCGGGCTGCCAATGTCCAGAGCTAATTAATGGGAAACACTGCTTTCACATGGCGAGATGGGCCATTAGCCTTGGCGGACATATCACCACACATAAGGACTATGCCAGTAAAATGTTGTTTCCTCTCTCAGCTGAGTGAAAATGTTGTTCACATAAAACTTTTAGAAAAACCTCAAATACACTGAAATGTTCACTTCCAAACCTCAGTGGGAGCTCCCTGAAAAACAACATGTGGGTGGCAGCATTTGTTAATTATTATTATTTTTTTAGCTGCATCTCTTTAACGTCTTTGTTTGATTGAATGAGCGTGAACTTGTCGGTGAAGTGCAACATTGATTAACTTGTTTGTGATGAACTGTGTGGTGTAGCAGACTGTTTAGTTTTCTTATGAGTAACGCAAACTAATCTCCAACTCTGCCACTCTTTGAATACTGTGTTGAAAGTTCTACTGTATTTAACTTGTGATTTATTGTCTAATTAGAGGGCATTATATAAGGAGGGCTAACCACTACCGATCCAACGGTAAATACTCTCATCGCTCATCTCTCTTTCCCCGACTCTCTGTTTGCTGGCAAATTCAATAACAACCACAAAGGCGAGCAGCCACAGACAAACACATTCTAGTCCCTTAATGCTGTATATGCACATCTAGTTGGTATACACAAATACACGCTATACAACAAAATGATTGGAAGAAGGAAGCAAACAGCAATTGGTCTCTACAGTGAGCTAACACTTCAATGCAAAACATTACATTTACAATTCAGTTTGGTTGTTGAGCAACATATTGACAACACATTTTTATGATGAAACCTCATTCCTGCTGGTGCCAGGATTGACTGTAAAATACATTGATTTCAAAGAAAAATGAAGAATCTGCTTATTTCGTTTCTGTGGAATTCATCGACACCAAAATGAAAACAGCCGTTCCAGAAGCCCAAAGCAGTTTTCATGTAATTTATTTTTCATTGCTTAGCCTCCACATCAATGGACAGCTTTAGCCATAAAATGTGAACGAATAATTACTACGAAGAGTGTTCATATTAACAAGTTTTGCATCAGGTAAGCAGTTGATCTAACTTGAAAAGTACTACTTGATTCAGACCTTATTTCATACTTGATGCATTGTAATTCCCAAAATATTTTAAACCATTCATAAAATGTGAGTTGTAGTTGCTGATGTAAAAGGATTAGCAGAAAGACATAAATTAGAATAAGATGATGGGAATTTCATGAAAATTATTTTCTCTGTCTATGTGTAGGGGTTTATAGCCCAAAAAGCATTTAAATGACAACTGATATGGACAATGCCAGGGAAAGAAAGTCAAGGATGTCAAGGTCAAGACAGTTAGGAGGGTAGAAAATCATGACTATAATCCAAATCACTATTCAAGATTTGATCTTTGGTTAAATAAAGGATATATCATTATAAAAATAGGTTGAAGAGTTTAAATTCTCCACCTGGAAGTCCATGACATCCATTTCCTTTGTGTGTCTGTGCGTGTGTGTGTGTATGTGGGCATTTGTGTGCCAGGTCACATCCATGCGTTAAGTGTTGGCTCCATGACAGTGAAGCAGATAGCATGATTGGATTCACACTCAGTGACCATGGGTTTGGCCATAGACAAAATGTCACTTGGAAAATGTCACTGCCTAAATGCCATCACATCTTTCCGTGCCTGTGTGTGAGTTTGTGCCCGTGTGTGTGCGCGCGTGTGCCTGTGTGTGCATGCGTGTGTGTTTGTGTGTGCACGCCTGTGTCAGTCACAAGATGATTACATTTCTTTATTATGGTGACAATCATTAAATTATAGGGTTAAGACATGTTTAAAGTTAGGATAAGGTTTAGGACAATGTTGAGACAAGTAGTTATAGCTTAGGTTAGAATAACTCTGAAATAAATTGAAGTCGATATGTCATCTGAAGTTAGAGATATAACCTCAGAAGAACAGACTCTCACTATCTTTGCGTGCGTGCGTGCGCATGTTAAGATAACGTACAACAGACCTATTCAGTTGTTGTCCATCTTTAAGAAGCTTGCTTGCATATGAGATAATAGTTACAGCACACACTCTGAAACATTTCATTAGAAAACAAGGTAAATAGGTCAATGTAAGTATGCAATTATCTAAAAAATAAATCAGAAAAGACATGCTGAGTGCATAAGGTATATGTATGCCATTTGATATTCAAGAGAACTTTTATTCATATTTAAATTAGAGAAATTACTCTTAACCTGAAAGCTGCCATTTTGAGTTTTTTCAAACCACCTGGGAAATTCTGGGCAAGTAAAGTGAATGTGTAAACACCGTGTCTTCTCTCAACATTTGCTGGCAGTTTGCCCTTGAGCAGGGCAGTCGCTCTCGGTTTTGGCTCCAGTGGAGCAGCTCAGTGATATAAAGTAGAGCCGTAAACCGTGGCTGTACTGGGCAGCTGCCAGTTGAAACTCTGTGCAAGTGCATGAATATGAAGCAGGGGGATGCTGATATAATATATATCTGTATATATCGTCAGCAAAAACAAAAAGCTGAAGAGCAAATCTGAAAAAAAAACACACTTATTCACTAAGGAAGTGTCTTTTCTACCTTCTTTGTCAGCTCTTTCCCCTCCTGTCCTCTATCTCCACCACACAATGTGACAGGGGACTCCACAGAGACCCCAAAGGTCATCCATCCACTGGTAATCACAAACACTTGTTTTGATAGATTAGCCGGTGCAAGCGCTTGCATGCTCCCACAGACAAAGGATAAAACATGCAGACAAAGACACAAGGGGCTTGCTGTAACAACAATACACACACTCACACACCCTTGTGTGCACATACGGATGGTTAAACTGTAGGCTGACGTCATGCCACAGCCATGTAGAGAGTGTGTTTCCACTAGGGCTGCAACTAACGACTATTCTGATAGTCGATTAGTCACCGATTATTGAAACGATTAATCGACTAATCGGATTATGAATGACACAAATTCTCAATTGCTCTTATTTAGCAAGCAGCTTTTAAATTTAGCTTGAGGTTGTTCGAGGCATGTGATGACTGAAAATAAAGGCAATAAATATTGATACTTCATTAAAAAAAAATGTCTTTTAATAAACTTTGTTTCATATAAGGGTACTGTTGACACAAAAGCAAAGACAAATCAAGTTTTTGTCCATTTAAAAGCAAGGACAGGCAAAGTGCTAATAAAACCAATAAATTAAAAATCAAGTATTCATTTTTCCTGTTAACAAAAATGACAGGGAAAGTAACAGCAATAAAAACATCAACAAACGAAACTACAGTCTTCTTCTGACTAAATAATTGTGATTAAAAAAAGACGTTTGTCAGGCAATAGGATAACATAACGCTTTTAAACTCGTTAATAAAAAGTTTAAACCATATTTTTGTAATGGATGCTAGAATCCTGCGCGCAGGTATATACGTGTGTATATATAACATCTGACAGAGGCGAGTCCGCATCGTCTCCGTTACGATGTCACAAGTGACTCCTCCTCCTCACATGGGCGTGTCCTGCTTCCATGGAGAGCAGGTCCGCTGTACACATACTGAAGGTAGTTTTTTTCGGGCTGTTACGAGTGAAGTTCTCCCGAACTTTTTACTTTCTGGTGCGCGATGCTGCTGCAGCGGAGGCCGCCATTGGACCGTGTTTTGACGCTATTGCACATGCGCGACTTTCAGAGATAGGAAGGAAGCGAGAAGGCTCACTCCTCAGCTGCTTTCATCAGCACCTCCGGTAAAACAACGTTTAGTTCAACTGCACGGCACGAAAAACACGTGTTATGACGTAACCAACGAATCATCGACGAGTAAATTCGTCGGCGACTATTCCTGTCATCGATTTTTGTCGAAGACGTCGACTAATCGTTGCACCCCTAGTTTCCACCAGAGGTAGTTGTAATGTTTCATGTGATGTTTATGTGGCCTTTAAGCAGGGAAAACAATTTTGTTCAGAGCTCTGAAATCTGCGTTGTGATTCGGTCTGGTGACACTGGCCGTGTAAGAACTTGTGAGAGCAGCTGATTTCAATACCTAAACCTGCCTCACACATTGAGTTTCATTCTCCCCTTCACACACACATTCATATAGCTAATACACACTAATACACATGGTTGGGGTTTCAGCATCTTGCCCATTTCGACCTGCAAACTGGAGAAGCCAGGGATCGAACCGTTAACGTTTATTAGACAACCCACTGTAACTCTTGAACCACAGCCGCCCCTGGCAATAATGCAGACAACAGTGCAGCTCCACATCATGAAGTTGAGGCCTTTCATATTCACTGCTCGCCCGTATAAACGACAGCAGTTGGCCACTTTTATTTGTAATGGATTTGAAGAAACGAAAGGGAGAAACAGCATTAAAGGGCTTTTGGCTGTTGTCAAAGATAAGGTTTTTATCAGGACATAAATGGAAAAAAAATATATGTTTTTACTCTGTCCCCTTAAAGACTGTTTACACACATACACACAAACACATTAAATGAGTGTAATAAAAGTTGATCCTACACCACTGTAGTGTTTTTGGCACTGAAAAATAGGGAAAGGGAAGCAGGTCACTAGACAGTAAACAATGGCTAGAGGCGTCAAGTGCATGTCTGTAGCTGTAATATGTGTGTGAGGGGGCGACTGCACAGTTTCCTTTAACTGGCCAAATTGTCTGCATATCTGCAATGTGCATGAGCGTGTAGGAACACATGTAGAAGCAGGTGAATGTGAGCATTTGAGAGTGTGTAGCTATGTACGTGTGTGTTAAGAGCTGTGTGTGTGTGTGTGTGTGTGTGTGTGTGTGTGTGTGTGTGTGTGTGTGTGTGTGTTTGTGTGTGTGTGTGTGTGTGTCAGTCCCTAAGCCTAAACCAGAACGACAGGCATGACAATGATAAAACCATAGACAGGCCCTTCGGCATAGTTTCTCCATGATGGGTAAAGGGTTTAACAAGCTTCCCAGCCAGCTCCTTTCTTTGGAGAACATTTACGCCATTAAAATAAATTCCATTCACAATTTCAACAACACGGAAGTGTGTGGCCAATTTAACGTGAAATGAATCGACACAAACACAATCCCGCACGCAAACACAGACAGCCTGTGTAGGTACATACAGCGAGTAGTGCGTGCGATTGTGTGTAAGAGATACACAGCCAGGCAGCAGATGCTGTAAACTGGGCTGTTGTGGTACTTCTGATAAATCCCTCGCTGCTTTTTTCCCCCTAAACCTCCCCACTTGTTGTGCAGATAACACGATGACTACAAGTGTTGCTGATCGTCACAGCGAAATGTCAAGTGCGCACATTCATTTAGAGGTAACAGCAGCCGCTTAGATATCAACAAAAATGTCACTTATATCAAACTGTCATCCTCCCGAGGAGCTGTTTCACAGCTTATCTCTTTAGTTTTTCAATGACACTGGTTGGTCGACGTCTCACGACCTTGGATTCAGTATTTTTTTATTTGAACTACTTTTTAAGAAGGACGTTTTACATTACATCTATTTAATTGCATTTAAAGCTTATTCATAATATGCATGTTTCACATATTTGCATTATCATGTGTAAATCCTCCTTTAGCCTCAAGTAACCCTGAGAAGTTTCTGCAGGCGTTTCAGTCATTCTTATTCTTGCTCTAATAGCGTTTGGGTCTTAGTTTTGAATATGTAGTTCCAAATATCCTCACAGTGTTTGTCTGGCGCCTTCACAATATCTGTGCTACCATGGAATTTTATAAAAGCTGAGCAGGGAATCAGATTAACTGCTTGTTTTCAGTGAATCGGAAGGTGTGATGATTCACTGCGATGAGAGGCGTTATTTTTCTGCTAGGACGCAGCGCTGAACAGATTGCCATTTGCCAGCACGTGAGCGGGCTCTCATAAATCTCTAACTGGCTGCTGCTGCCTTAACACGTCCCTAAATCAAACAAATTAAATATATCAGGAGATTTATTGTTGTTTTTAAACAAACTCAGATGAGTTTATGAGCAGGCGGTGACGGGCGGTGTTTGGGGCCCTGTGATGCCCCGAGTAAGGTGGTGGGTGTGAGGAAAAAAGGATGCTACTGTCTGACTACTACTTTTGATGATGATACTGTTCTCTGTTTGGAGCAGGCGTGTTTACGGATTATATTATACACAATAAGGGATTAGATGTAAATATCAATAACAATTTCCCCTTTTATAAAGAAACACAAACACATTTTACAAAGCAATTAACCTATTAATCTTAGGTTTGAATAATTCATAAGATGTAACTGCCACTATATTATATGGTTTTGTAAATCCTTTTACGTAAAAATTGTGTTCAATATAAAGATAATTAAGTTGCTAAACTACTGAATTGTTTCAGTGTAGAAAATATCCCAAGGATCCCCTCAGTGTGATCCTTAGAATAATTTGACATTATCTATTATTTTTATACTTAGTTATGTAAAAGAACAACACAAAATAAATGTCTTTGAAAGATATTGGACTTGCATAAAATATATTTTCAGCATTCAACACAGACTATACCACAATTATTGAAATGGATGAATGTGGAAACTGTTTACCGACCCCCTGTCAGTTAGCCATGGGTTCCTGGGGGTCCGATGAACACCGTTTGGGAGGCACTTTGCTCCACCACTGACATACACCAAGTGAGTTCATATGGAAATATAGTAAAATAATTGGCATGTCTTGGTTCATCATCTACAAATTACATACATCTATCACTTACATATACCACTGTAGCACTAGTCTTAAGCTCATCCTGAAAAAATGACAACAGTATCCTTAACCTTTATCCTTTGGACTGGATGTAAAGAAAGAACAAACAGAGCGAATCTACAGTCTCTCTTCAGCTGAATGAATTCAGCAAAATGTGTCACTGCCGCTGTCCGTGGTGCTGATCCTTGGACTGCTTGGAATACACAAGTAAAAGAAATCAGTAAATTCAGCAGTTTCTCGGTGTGTTTCTGAACGCCACTTCATCATGGTCATGTGTGGCTCTGTAGTACTCTTACTAAATTTAATTTAGCCCCTGACTGTTCAATTAGAGCAAAAGTCATTAATGAATAGTGTGTCTAACAAAGGCGGAATAACCCTTGAATTTAAGTTGAGTAATATTTTCTCAAAATGTCTTTTATACACATGTGAGCCCTGTAGGGATGTCACGAGAACCGATACCTACGATACCTTTCGATACTAACATAACAAAACGATGCCGATGCCCAAGTTTTTGAAGTACCGTAGGCACCGTCAGCTTCGATGCCAGCAGCTGTTAGCAACTTAGCATTAGCATCGGTGCTGCGCCAGTCGACGTTTACATTCTGAAAACCAAGACGGCAACTGCGGCTGCAGCGTTCGCCCCACCTCGACTTGTTTATTAAAAAGGCACAAAGAGTCGTGTATGGAAGTATTTTGCGTTTGACACCGGGTTTAAACCGGACACGGAAGCAACGCCGCCGCTCCGCGCTAATCCTTAGCGCGCCGGCACATGGTTGTTTACACCGGAAGCTGAAGCGGCGCATGGGAGTGGATGGGAGCCAGCTGTTATTTAAGGCTTGGTCCTGCACTTACGAGTCGCTTTGGCGTCGCGTCGGCGTGAGGCAGATGTATCATTTAATGCATAACGTGTCTCACAACAAAGCGTCACTCACATGTGACCGCAACTACCGTATAACCCTCAGTATATGCGCAGCGCAAGCACATTGAATTACCGTACATGACATTAACAACATCCAAATAATGCACTTTTTTTTTACCGTGGTATCGAAATTGGCATCGAGAATCGTGTTATTTTACTCGTATTGGCACCGACTACTGAATTTTTGGTATCGTGACACCCCTAGAGCCCTGTGTAATTTAACTGTAATTAATCATGGGTCTGAGGCCCTTTATACAGCTTTGTACTGCTGTGCAATGGGGCCAGTAATTTACAGCTACATTAAAGGAATATTATTCCGTTGAAATGGTACATCAGGATCACTCCTCACAAAACCATATTGTGTTAACACACTTTTAACCCAGTGCCGAGCGTATCAAATAGTGTTGTCTCATCTCTACACTCAGATGTGCTGACATACAGCGATACTTGTCCTTTTCAGAGATGTTGGACTTCTTTAACAAGTGCGATCAAAGTACGGACAGGTGTGTTCCACTTATAGCACGGCACAATTTTCCACAAGACAATTTGAATGCTAAGTGTCATGAAGTAATTTCAGATTTTAGGACTTGTATTTCTGTTTATTTGGGTCCCATTTCCTCCTCTTTTGATGTTAACACTACTATCAGTGTGGAGGACAGAGCACACACACAGCAAAAAGGGATTCACACACAACCATGCTCCGGTCTATTTAAAAAGAAAACCAAAGGAAGTCTTCAGGTGTTTATTAACATATAACATATAGATATAGAAAATAACTATTTGATGCGAATAAATACACACCTATACATGTATGATGTATGATTTAATGTTTATGCTCAAGTCTTGTATAACACACACACAAACACGCATCACCTAACATTTCCAGCCTTTGAGTGGATCGTCTCATTTGTGGGTTGTAAACAGACAGAGATGTAATCTCTGAAGGCAAACTGAGAGCTGGCGACTCCACCACTAATTGGCAACAGAGAGCCTGTCACTGAGCGTAAGAAGAACATCTCGTCACAAGAGGCGCTGGAGCCATGTCATCTCAACAGAAAGAGAGAGGGAGAGAGAGATAGAGAGAAAACTGAGAAAAGGAGAGAAAACTGAGAAAAGGAGTGTTGAGCAAGAGGAGGGACAGGGATACTGTGGGAAGTGAGATGGGGGGTGGGGGGTTAAGCTAAAATAAAAGCTGGGAAAATCTGCAAGCAAATTAACAGCAAACAAACAATCCCACGTGTGTTAATATGTGCACACATATGCATCGAAGCCGAGCATATAAAATTATAATTAGTGTTTATATTGAATTTGCATGAATCTTAGTCAATCAAAGTAAGAAACATCTAAAAGCCACGACTGGCAAGTGTTATTTTTCTACTATACTGCTTTCACTCTACTACAGCATGCTGTTTACTACAAAGAAGGATGCCTTTGTCATTAAAAATATAAAAACATTCCACCTTACGTCAGGTTAAATAACAAAACTGATCATGAAATATCATCTTTAATTATTTCTGCTCCTGCATGTTGGTCTTTACACAAATTAACCCATGGAAATTCCAGAATTCCAGACACACAAAATATATATTATTTTATATTGCAGGAAGTTCACAATTAGAATCATCTGCTAGCAATTTGAGCTATGCTAACATTCAGGTATGGTGACATTGACAATGCTAATACCTGCTATCTCTGAGTGTGAAACAAATAGTTACCGTGTCACAGTGGAAACTAAAATTGGTTAAATAAAATCCACTCTTTTAAATATAATGTTAACCGACACATTGAGAAAGGGGATGCAATTCTTGAGACTAGGTTTGGAAATTGAAGGATGGGCAAAGAGTATTCATTGTTTGCTTTTCATATAAATGACAGGAAAGTATAAATTAACCGGAACGGCTATCATTAAACTGCCTTTCTCAGTCAAGGCTCTAAAGTCCTCTTAAATTGAATGAAGCTGCACCAAGTAGCCCACACTCTTACATATCATTCTAAACGTGCCTGAATTGAGTTTCATCAAGATCCATTAATAATTCGCTTGGGAAATGGTGAAAATTCAATATTAAAGAAAGTTAAAAAGAAATTCCTGGATCTGCGCCCTGATTTGGATTTGCACAAAATGTGGCGGATTCTTCACTGAAGGACACTTCCATCCAGCTAGGTTCATGAATTATTCCATTTCAAATTGGTTAAATGTCAAAAACTGTGCAATCAAATAATGTTGGAGAAAATTCCTGGATCTGCATCTGTCAGAATCTGTGTAAAAATTGAATGGGTTCTTTCTTGGGGGTTTTCATTTAGTCGAGAGGGAGATAGATCGTCAGAGGAAGTTGTGGAGTATTTGGCCTTCAGAGTTATGCAAGTACATACTCAAAAGAAGGAAATGGCCTTTGAGCACAGAAAATTATTTGGAAAGAAGGGCACAGGAGCCTTGACCTTGGTGAGTGAAAAAACTAAAATCACAGGGAAGCTTCAATAATAATGGCAGAGTAAGCAGGGGACAACTAGGTCTCAGTCAAAGATATGAAATAAGAATTGCATTCAGTTATCATACTGTGGATGAAAAGGGTCTTGTTATCGTGTTGATCTTGCATTAAAGAGTCATCTCAAGTGTTCAATCTCGTGGATGATTACAAGTATGGGCATGTTGATCTACTAAAGGCTCAGTAAAGATGAGCCATTTCTGTTTTCCTGGAAATTCTTTAGCTGATCATCATCTTTTCAGAGAGCCCAAGCCCAATGAATCAGGGTATGCGGTGAAACGATTGTGATAGAGACAATACAAAAGTCTACACAATTATAAAGATACCCAGTCTTTAGAACTGTGGTGAGAAACGAAGCATATTAAAAAGCACAGTGCAAAACATGTCCAACATTGAGGCGTTTGGGCTTCAACAGCACAGGAGCCATTAGGTTCCACTGCTGTCAGCCAAGAACATAAATCTAAGGCAGCAGTGTGCACAGGCTCACCAAAGCCCGGCAGTTGAAGACTGGAAAAACGAAGCCTGGTCTGCTAAATCATGATTTCTGCTGAGGCTGCAGATGGTTGGGTCAAAATTTGGCATCAACAGCTTGAATCCAACCTGCCTTCAGCAAACAGCCCATGCCTGGTGGTGCATCAGTGTCGAGAATGTTTTCTTTTTGGCCCCCTCGTTGATCACTTAATCATTGTGTAAATGTCACAGCCTATCGCTTTTGACCGCATCGACTTCAATGGTCTTCCCATTACCTCATCGTAAATCCAACAGAAGACCTTAGAATGGGGGATTTGCAGCCTGACATATACACGACTGTGCTGCCTCACCAGACAGAGCATGACTGTATTATAGTGTTGTCTATATCTGACAAGTCTGTGAAAAACAGCAGTATAAGACAGCAGGGGGTTGTGTTCAAGAAAGCAAGATACAAAGAAGAAAAAGGACGAGGGAGTGATGGAAGAAAAGGAAGTGGAGAGAAAGAAAAACTGATGAATTAGATGGCTTCATATTTTTATTCTTCAAAAATCGTATTCTTGAGATTAATTTGACTTGTCTGTTACCCTAGCGCTGATTTCCAAATAAATAGTTTGCTCGAGCTGACATTCACTTTTCAAGTTGAAACAACTGCATAAACAGACTATGAATTAGAGTATGTCTGAGCATTTTATTGCTCCGAGGGGAATTTTTTCATTCTTTTCTAAGTCACACAAATAATGTGGGAGTGGGTGTTGATGACTCACTGCCATCTCTTTGATGCACAGCTTCACATTGCTTTGGTCTTTCTATTACTCTGAAAAAAAAGTTAATAGATTGATATACAAGAGGAGACAATTGAAGGGAGACGAGATCAGAGTAGTGCTATAAAAAACGCTCTACATTTCAATCCTCACCGTGCACAAAGAATTACGGTAAGGTTGGGTGAAGAGGGGGGGCATCTATAAAGTATGTCTGCTTTAAATGCAGTTTGTCCCTTAGATTTGTCATCGGACACTTTCCCTCACACTCAGCACTTTTAGTGGAGAGAGAATGTGTGTGCTTTGCCTGGAGAGGTGGGGGAGAGACTCTGCATCACTGTGTGTTGGCCAGACTTTCTTCTTCTGGAATCAAAAAAGCTATTCTAAATCCCCACGGCGAAATTGCTTTATGACAGTTGCTCAACACTAGGTTGAGAAAAAAAAAGTAAACAAGTTAAAACTTAGTATTTTTAATAAATAAACAGACAGTAAATAGACATGTACAAATGTAAATGTGAACAAAATAAAAAGGGGGTGCGATATAGAATCCCAAACAGGAACAAGAGTGCAAAAAAACGATTAGCAGCAATTTGGCAGTAAAGTAGTTGCAATCTGCAAAGGTAAATTAAATCAAAAGGCTAATTTGGGTCAATAGTAAATTAACAGTTGATTGTACTGATGGAGATGAGCAGAAAGGGGATGAATTGTATTTCTGGATGGTCACAGGAAGGAATGACCTCCTGTAGCGTTCGGGGAGCACTTAGTCATTCTCTGAGTGTCTGTCTGAACCTGCTCCTCTGACTAACCACAACACTGTGTGGAGACATTGTCCACGACGAAGAGGAGGTTTGACACCATCTTCCACTCCCGACTACATCCAGTGGGTCCAGCTCCACCCCCAAGACTGAGCCAGACCTCTGATTCACTCTGTTGGTGTCGGCTACTCTCAGGCCTCAGAAAAACATCTGCAGCATGGTGCCAAAGAAGTTTAAGGAACAGAGCACCCTGCAGGAGAAAGTGCAGACTCTGGAACTTCTAGGAGAGAACCACAGAGATCATGGTCCAGTCCAGTTTGATTTCTAAGTGGACACCCAGGTATTTCTACTCAAGAACGTTTTGCTCCATGTCTGCCCTGTTGGAGGTTGAGTAGCAGGGGTCCTGGATCTCCTGAAGTTCACCACCAGCTCATTTGTTCTGCTGATGTCGAGCTGCAGGTGACTCAGCTCACACCAGTCCACTAACTGCCCACCACCCTCTGGTGCTTGGACCGATCCTCCCTCTTGATGCATCCAACAACTGCTGTTTGTTGCAGACATTCTGCAGGGGGCAGGTCTGCACACCTCGCACCTAATGTCTGAGGCGTACAGGAGATAAAGAGATAAGGGGACAGGACAATCCCCTGTGGAGCTCCAGTGATACTCACCGTTGGATCTGACACATGGCTCTGAGGGGACACATGCTAAGCACTGCAGGTAAGATATTCTGTGATCCAGGACACCAGAGAAGCATTAACTTTCACGGCAGTCGTCCTCTTCCCCAGCAGGGCAGGATGAATGGTGTTAAAGGGATTGGAAAAATCAAAGAACACGATTCTAGCCATGCCCCATGCGTCGTTAGCTGGGTGTAAGAAAGGCAGAGCTATGGACTTTTTCATTTTTGGGCCATTTCCTCAATTCATGTGCATTTTGTAATGCTGTCCATCCAAACCTTTGCCTCTGCTGTTTGTCACCACTCAGACCATATTATCAGGGATGTGTTCCAATACTCAAACAAGACTTTCCTGTTACCATCCATGCTGGTGAATGATCACGGTACCTCCAGGTAAAATACATAAAGTGAACACTCCCGCAATGAGGTTGTGACGTTGTCGTTGGTCAAGCACGGGGCATTTGAGCAGTTACAGTATATTTCAGCAGAGGAAAAGTTTTGAGCAGGAGCAAGGTAAATTTGCAGCCCCTCCGGAGAATTTCAGGAGAATATTGTGAGTTCAGTGCAAGTCTGGAAGCAGCTATCAAGATGATGCTGTTGCAATTCAGTGGAATCAACATTTCTATGTGATAGTTTGCTCCCCAAAGAGATTGAGGGAGCAGAGAGGAACAGTATTAGAGTGTCTGAACAAACTGTCATCTAATCACTGTGTTTTATGACTTCTCATATGTCTAGTGACTGGCTGTTAGTGATCATGGCATTATTGATCAAAGCTGTCAGAAGGCTACAGGAAAATTACAGTTTGAACATTTACTCAGCCAGCGAGCCCTTGTGGGAAGGTGAGCTGCAAAACCCACACTGTGGTTTTCTGCAGCGGTCTCTTTGCAATCTATTTTGTTCAAACAGTTCAGCCTGTGAGGAGAAGAAATATGATTTCATAAATCCCCCGGAAATTAAAACGTGAAGGCGTGGGTATATTGACGGAAGCAAGTTAATCCTGCTGTGATCAGAGGCAGAAGTGGGCTTTGGAAAATGTAAATAATATTGCAAAATTAAGACAACAGTCCATTTTATACACATAGTAGACTAAAAGCATACAGTGCACACATAGAAATACTCTACTGCACACACACCAATTAATAGAGTGCAAGGGCATATGAAATATGCATACTTATACACAGGGATTTATACCTAGAAATGAGGTTCAATGCCTGCATAAATAGACACATAATGTATGTATAGTGTTGATGGATGGACACTGTAGGTGTGAGGCTCTATAAGGATATTTTTCACTTCACTTTTCTAAAGCTCTATAAATGCAGTCTAACATCCAAAAGAAGAAACAAATAAAATAATGGAATCGTACAGTTTTTTAGTTCTGGTTATTGCTTTGCAAAGAAACTTATCTAGTTGATTACCTCAAATATTTGTTTCCAAATCACCAACTAATGTCACTCCTTGATATGATGGAGATGTTATAACTACCTCATGCTGTGTACAAGTTATTTTAGAAGCCAAAAGTGTCTGTGCTTCTAGGCTACAATTATAATAACTTACTAAACAAAAATGTGTTTCCATTATTACCGTCTCTCGCCTGTGGTTTTGTTTACTTAAGTGATTAAAAAGTTACATTTACTCAGACTTGTTTGGGTACATTCAGATGCACACAGTGATAGCAGTGCTGTAAATGTGAGTAAAGCAAAACACTGTTTAAGCTGTTAGTCTACATAACATAAACAGTGCCATGTAATTATTCTCCTGCTGCACCTTTCTCCACTCATCAGTGTGAGCAGGTTCAGTCTACGCCACACCAACGAGGAGGCACTGTGCTGGTGTGACCACTTCTAACCGTTCTGGATGAACTCGTCTTTGGAATGGGACGTTGACTCGGGTTGTGGTGATGCTGATTTGCAGTTTTCTTTCTGAAACTGTAAAACTGACTGAGCTGCGGTGAGTAATGATCGAATGCTCAATGACTCAGTCCGTAGAACCCTGAAACTGCGCCACCACTGCTGAACAAAGAGCTGTTCAGCCGTTTATTCAACGTTTAGTGAAGCTCGACTCAGTACACTATTGTCGTGAATGTCCCTATTGTCGTGAACGCGCCGGTTGTCGTGATCAACAATGTCATGTATATTGTATATATGTATGTTAGCTATGTCTCAATTCAGGGGCTGCATGCTTTACCATCTACATTTGAGGACTGACTGCATTACAGTAGTGTGAGTTGACTGTCCCATTTCATTCCTGAGACACTAATGCTGCAACCTTCAGATCTTTCCCAGGCCAACCAATCCCAAAATTTAGTGCACTTCAGTGAAAAAACATTTTTCAAAGCGTGAACGGCACCACCAAGAGAAGAAACGTCCGATGCTTCACGGAATTAAAAACTTCCTGGTCATGTCTAACTACAGCTCTGTTGCTTGGCGACAGCCATAAGAGCAGGACAAGCCCATGATGACGCAGATCATGGAAACCCTCTGTAGATTGTCTCATTTTGTTTCAGCCTACGCCGTCTTTGTAGCTGATCGCCTCCTTCATGCCGTGTAGACGCTGTCCCCTGAAGGATGCAGCCCCTGAATTGAGACACAGCTAATGAGTCCCAGCTGCTGCTGCTACAAAGCGCTGGTGGTCTGTTTATTCAGATTTCATTAATATTGACCGTATGGCGCGTCCAAATAACATCAAATTCAACACTGCACTTCTTCCTCAGGCCCTTTACAATACACTTCCCAAGAGTGAAGTTGATAAAATGAACTGAAGATATGTGTAACACAGACAGATTTCTGGAATTAGTTTATATAACAAGTGTATTACTCAGTTTCTAACAATCTATTTCAAATTATAATACATATAACATATATATATATATATATATATATATATGATAAAATTTCTTGGTGGTATTTCTATATTGCAACTAGTGGCCATTAGTGAGGGGGGTGTGGATCAAAAACATTCATGGTTCCCCGTTGACAGGTATGAGAGCAGAAAGTGTATAAGGAGCTGGATGATGTGATGACCCACCATCTCAGCCCCCTCTCCTTCACCGCTGTGCTCCTGATTTCATAATAGCTGGTGCAAAGAGCAGCTTTATAGGACCACCGTTATTTAATTGAAGGCTGTTTGGAAAGCACTTGTAGTATAAGCTCCATAAAGGGAGAAGCCACAAGAGAAGACAATAAGGGATGGAGATGCAAGCAATGGAAAGCACATATATGTGTGTCTGTGTGTGTGTATGTTTATTTGCAAGTGATACAGAGGAGCGATTGGCCAGGTGAAATTAATTTACAATCCGACATTCTGTTAGTGTGCATTTTCTTTTTGTCCTACTTCCTTCAAGTCCTTACTTGTATTCTTCTCTTATCCATTCATTCTCCAACGCCCCCACATTCTTCCAAGCATCCATCTGCGTCGCCATGCAAATGCATGTCACACGTGAGCACTGATCTGTCAGACAACCTCACCAACTCTGATTTATGGCAAGTTTCCACCTGGTGCCACGGCCTGCAGTTTGTCCTTTTTATTTATTCTGCCTCAAAGTGTCAGATTCCATTTGCCATTAATATTTCTTCATAATACTGATTGTCACCATTTGAAATACATTTGTCTTGCAATGTGCAATGGGGAATGTGCATTTTCAGAATGTGTATTTTAATACTAAATGCAACCAGAACAAATACTGTAATTCTAACCAAAGTCTTTGCCTTTCAAGGTTTATAAGGTAGCTCCACACTTTTCTCTGTGTGTTCGTTATTTATCCCACCTTTACTTTTCCTACACGATTTCCTCTGTCATTCACCGTTTACCCCTTTCACTTTTGTCACACCTAAGTCTTGAGTTCCTTCCTGCCACCTTTCCTTCTGACCACCCTAATTTCCTTCCATCCATGATAGCAGGAAAAGCAACATGAAACTCTTTCACACTTTCAATCTTCTCCCGTTTACTGGGTTCAACAAACAAGAATCCAAACAATTCCCACTTATAATAGGTAAATCTAGGAAGTTAAGAATTGTACAAACTCATATATGGACTTCATGACAATACTATTCACAAGTTATCTTCTGAGAACATGAAAATGTTTTCAGGTTCACATAATTCACTCTTTTATAAGGAAAAATCTTGGAACCAACCCTTCAACTGGATCCACACATACATTTAATGTGTTCTGCACCGGCATCATACTGGCAATTTTTTCCTAATCCTGCAAACAAATCAAGAAACAAACAGACAGACAGGTGATAAACAAACATAACCCCCTTGGCGAAGGTAAGTATGTTTGATTCCAGATGTAGCTTTGGTGCAGTAGATGAGCTACAGTTCCTGAAATGTTTTCCTCCTAGAGTTTGTGTTTGGGATTATCCATATGCAAACAATGGGCCTAAGCCTTGTAGACAGTGTGCGCGTGTGTGTGTGTGTCTGTTTCTGTCACAAATTGCAGCCTAAGACCATAAATTTCCGACAAAAGCTATGCAAAAAAGCTTATTTTTGAGTCAATGGTTAAGCTAAAGGTTAGTTTAGGGATAGACGGAAATAAACTAATCACCTCCAGAAACATTATGAAAGAAAACAATGTAAAATGGTAAACATTCTGGCTACATGGCAATATAGTTAACAGGTAGGTTAACTTTATTGCCATGCCAAACACATAAAGCCTCCAGCCATGGCTGTTGTTAGTGCTTTCGCACAATGAAAAGAGATTTGCTTTTGGATATTGTTGTACTGTGGATATTACAATTTTTGTTTTAAATACTTTAGAAGGTACTTTCTTCCCTGTTGATACTGCCTCGAGCAGTCTGCTCTGACAATGCTGTATTTCACTACACTCGATTTGATTTTGAGGGCAAGACAGAGAGAAACATGTGGGCAAATATTTGTTCTGTGTAATTTGTTGTAAGCTTGCATGTTAGCCAGGAGTCTCAGGAGTGTGCACTCATTATCCCTGGGCCACACTAGGTGCAGGTGCTGATCTGCTGCGGAGCTGCTACTTTACTCAACTCACACTCAATCACCCTTCAATTCATTTGTGATCGCTGCTCCTTTCATCTCTATCAGACATTTTCTTATGTATAAATACTTGACACATTATTCTATTATGTTCTCATTTACACGCAGCATATATTACACTTCTGTCTGTGCTGTGAGAGGGATCCCTCACATGTGTCTCTGATTGATTGATTGATTGATTGATTGGTTGGCTGACCTTTCTAGGATGACTACCAGGGTTTCCTCCAGTGCTTTATAGGCCTGGCGGGCCTATGAGACTTAACTGATGTTCGGGTCGATTATTGAACCGTCCTTGTCACCGTACACCTTAATAAAACTTTAAACAACTTAGAAACACCGTAAGAAATTGTGCCTCTTCCGAGGGTCGCTGAATAACATAGCTTCTTCCGTCAACACTTTACTTCCTCATTGAGCCCCGATCCCCGGACAAGCCCATCCTATTGGTCCACACAGTCACATGTCCCACCCCGACCCCTTCACTGACAGTCAGACATCAGAACGCTCCTTCAACACAGTGTTTCACTGAGTAAACGTCAAAACCATGACTACCCCCCCCCCCCCCCCCCCCCCCCCGTAGCTGAGATGACCGCGAGAAGGCCTCTCTAGCAGCCCTACCACCAGGCTTAGCAAGTTTTCTGGGGGAAACCCTGACTACTGTATTTCCTCTTATAAAAGAAGGCCTGATTAAATCCCAGGATGAGCTATGAAGCGGTGCGTCTCGTAGTTCTGCAAATATTTCCAAATAAACACTTTGTTAAAATGAACTGACTCAGTCAACATGAATGCTAGAGTCCTCTAACTTTAGAACAGGTGCAGTAAATGTTGCAAATATTCATGTTTGTGACATAGTTGAGAGTGCATCATTCGCTCTTGACTAACACACATGTACATGCTACAGAAATCAAAGAAAAAATCCTTGGCCCAGGTCACTGAGGTAGAAGCTCCCGTCCTCCAGAAATAACTTGGTATGTTGTTGATAAAATGTAGAGTGACACGTTGTGCTATGTGCCGGCTTTACCTTTGGCCTGCCGGGCCCACGGGGCAAACAATCAGTCTGCACCTCAGCCCTTTCTCTCTGCCTCTGTCTCTGAGTCACACGCTGTCATTCTTCTCCTGTTTCCTCCTCCTCAGCTGTTCACTCACTCCTTTTTTATCCAATCTACCTCACCCTGCCATCCCTCCTTACGTCAGAGTTATCACAACATGCTCTACCATGTCCCTCGCTCAAGTTTCTCATGGCCTTGTACATTCTATTCTATATACGTTTATATTCAAACTTATTTTTGTTATCTCTTTTATTCTCATAAAGGTCCTTTACTTTTGTGTCTGTGGCTGAGTCCCTTCAATTGCTCCTCCAGCATTCATGGTCTGTTTTCAAATTTTCTACATAAACGCCATAAGACCTTGCCTGTATTTCTGGCGTGGAACAAAATGGCGTCGTCGTTTGGGAGTGACCGAAATAAGGCACAGAGAAACTGTCAAAAATAGAGGGAGGCAGATAACGCAGGAAATTATGAACTGGTGTTGGACAAATATAGTTCAAAGTCCTGCACTTCTTTGTGTGTGAGCACATGTGGTCAGGAATGTGTCGGCCATTGATTCCTTGACCCTCTCAACGAGGCCTAATTAAGTGTTTCGATGCACAAATGTCTAGGTTGCAGTTAATTATCATGGACTGATTGGTGACAGACCTCTAATTGCAGCTGCTTCATCAGTGAAATATGCCTTCACACTAAAAGGGGAAAAAATACTAATTTGCAAGGTGGCGAATAAAAAAGTGAGAAAATGCTTGATGCAAACTCCCACCTGTTAATGTGGACTGTCTGACCTGAGAACCAGCTGCGTGATAGTACAGCTGTAGTTTTAACAGCTTGTTGCAATCAGCAGTGATGGCAGAATCATTTAAAAGATCCTTGTCCTAAAGGAGCAGTTGTTGGATATCACAGCTGTGGACACATGTTGAAAGCTACTTAGTTGAGGATTCATATGGATGAAAACATCACATTTATGTTCTACATTTTCACAACTTAAAGCCCAAACCGTGATTCAAACCAAGGTTTAGGTCTTGTCGTATTGTTTTAAATTTGATCATGTTAGTTTTGGTTTCACGTTGGAACTTAAACATCGCACTTAAGAATTTTGTATGACACACGTACGTCCTCTTCGTTGAGACATTATATCTTCTGAGGTGAAGACTATGCACAGTCCTGCAAGCTGCTTTTGATTCGTTTTGTTCCTTTGTTTAAAAAGTAATTTCACACTGCAAATTAACCATACTTTGGTTCAGTTTGATGGGGAGAGAGACCTTCTCTTTTGGTCAAACTAAATTTAGGTTAGTTGTTCCGTACCGGGATCTGAGGCACACCTGTTATTTTGGTTCGAACTATAAAGTCAGAAGGTTCGGATCAAACATACTAAAAGTGAAAGCCCCCTTAGCAAACAAGAAATCATCACGACCGATGACTGCCGCAGACATTCCCAGTCCCAGTGTGACTAAGTTGTGCAGGTCTCTCTTTATGTCGGGCATTTATCTGCAAATTACTAATTTCTTTCAAATGAAGCTGTGCTGTGATCAACTCTGGCAGCATTATCAAGCGTCTCTGCCTCAGCATTGGCAAAGCTGCACGTTGGCATATTTCTCTCAACTGGATTGAATCTACTGGCCCATTAGATTAAAGTAAGATTATTAGACTGTACACTGTTCATTTAAGGACAGATTTTGGTCTTCATCCATGAAAACACAGGGGACATCAAAGCAACAAGTACCACCTGGAAGAATTTTGTTACAGAGATATTGCACTCTTTTCTACTCAAGTTATTGAAATGGAAATTAAAGTATTACCACAATATGGGGTCCCACCTGTTTGTAATGTGTCGCCGTGGCCCAGAGCGGCAAAAGGTTATCGTCTGTGCCCATGTAGCTACTGTGTCTCACCGTATACCAGAAAATGACAGGAAGAGATTTCCTTCTTTCCCTTTCTTTATCAGAGTATTCTGACTGTCTCTCTCTCTCTTGTTCTCATCTACTTCCCTCTGTGGATTTCCAGACTGCTGGCTCCATTGCTATGCTTCAAGTGATATTCAGACCGAATTTTTAAATGTTTAATGCCACGTTGACAGACCCGGTCCCCAGCCATCTATCTGGGAGGGCCGAGGCAGGCTGGTGCAGAGTGAATGCCTCACCTTTCAAAAGGCAGATTACAGATGCACATAGACCCTGATCAAGAGCTGCAAAAGGTGAGGGAATAAATCTCCCCTGACAGAAAGGTTGTGTTAGCCTTTGCACCCCATATCGCAACGGAGGTGAAAGGCAAAGTTGATCTGAGCTGGGCCACCCAAGGGAGGGATGCACAGCAACATGGGAAGGTATAAAATGAGAGCAATGTGAAAGTAGGAGAGATTGGGACAACAAAAAACAACAAAAAAAGAGACTGATTGTTTATGGAGACAGATGAAGGAAGAATAAGAAGAAGGAATTGTGTGGGAACGAAGAGGAAAGAAAGGTGTGTGTGTGTGTGTGTGTGTGAGTTTTAAAAACACATATCACGTTGAATAATTAAGCCTGTAAAGCTAATGACATTGAAATGAGCTTAAATTCAGAGAAAAGCTAAAAGAAAGAAAGATGACAGACAAGTTGGTGACACAGAGAGTTGTACGACAGAGACTTTAGAGAGATGAAAAACATTAGGGGAAGAGTAGAGAGATAAAATATAATGGAACAAGAGATTAAAGTGGAGAGGCTTAATATTTAAAGATGGGTATACAATGATGAGGATCAGATAGAGGGGGAATAATCAGGGAAAATAGGACAATAATTGAAAGAAAAGGAAAGTGAATGAAATAGAGAGTAAGGAAAAATAGAGTTTGTACAACAGTGGGGAGATGAGGGGAAGAAACAAATAGAGGTAGTGAGGGGGTGTGGAAAGAAGAGAGATGGGATGGAGAGATGAGGCGAGGAGAAAGAAGAAGGGAAGAAGACAGGAAATGAGTGAAAGAGACAGAAAAGCACAATCTTTTTTAGAACATCTCTACTGACATTTATATGTAGGCCACACCGCTGCTTCCATGGGCATATCCCACTGACAATATGACATTTCTACCCCAAAGTGGTGGGGAAAATAGCAAATGAGATTTTACCCCCCACCACCACTAAAATATTTAAGGTCCAGAAACACAGTTTTAAAGGAAATTCCGTTACGATGAGATGGATTGTCAAAACTCTGTTGATCACAGAGGAGAGGAAAACAGAATTAAACCAGTTTTGGAAAAGGCATATATTTGCACCATTAATCTTTTTTAAGAAATGTAGAGCATAAGAAAGGAGGTCAGTTAATTTCCCAAGTTGGGTAAACGTATGCTCGGTGGTACTGGTATTAAAATCGTTGCATACCTTCTGTCATCACAGGACATTGAACGTGAATTCAAAAATAAAAAAAACTATCTGTATATTGACAGACCAACTGGGTTTCCGCAGTACGATAACGGAGAAATTATATCAAATCATATTAATCACATTTCATTTGCCTGCCCGCTTCCAAGCCAGCGGCTATGATAGTTTTAAGCACAAACTAATGACTGGCACATTTAGCAGAGACAATCTCTATGGCAACCGCAAATCACTTCAGCGTAAACAGCAACAACAACAGCGTCGAACACGAGCAAACTCATTAGAGATGGTTAGATGCACATCTCCAGCTGCCGCAAAGCACTATGGGTGGAGGGGTGGGGTGGGCGAATGGGGGTGTGATGCATTTGCAACACCAAAACCTCATTTATTCCATACAGACAGAATCTGGTGACAGAGTGAAACGCAGGGAATGAATGATGAGTGGAGGGGGGATGGAGCAATAAGGGACTAACGGGAAGAAAGAGTGAGAGAACAACAGGAAAGACTGGGAGTGAGGGAGGGAGAAAGAGAGATGGAGCGATCCGCCTTATTTCCAAGACAACTCCAATGACAGAGCCATTCTTCATTAGCCAGTCCCTTTACACTGTATATGTCAACCCTGGCGGCCAGACAACTGCAGAGGAGTGCGATCATAATTTATCTATTTTGAATGCCTAGGGGAGAAGGCTAAGGCGCCGCGCAAAGCTGTTAGCTGAGCATTCGTGCTGCGCCGTGCAGTATCGGGGCTTTGACATATTACACCGAATGTGACGATGGAGATAACGGAAGTCAAAAATAAACTTCGCAGGAGCGGGATATGAGGAAAAATAGCATACAGGCACAAAGCCATACATCCTACGTTAGGGAGATAATACTATATAATAGTGTATGATAGAATTATGGGCATGCCTATAGTACAGATCTGCTAGTGCGAGAGGTAAACTCAAAATCACAAACCACTCTGATATAAAAATGGGACTACTATTGTTTGCGGCTATTATTGATGTGTGAAGTGTGCATTTTATATGTTATGGTATCATGTTTGTAAGTTATAGTTTCATAAGCCGACTTATTTGAGTTGTTCAATTTGTGTAGGGGCTCCATACCAGTACAAAATTGACCAGAGGATTTTGTGCTTCGGCTCGTTTTGTCAGAATAAACAGAGATCGCCTCCAAAGACATTAACGGTCCACTTCTTTTCATCATATACATCGATGGAGACATCGCCAAACTCGACCGGTTACACTAGCCTCAACAGTTGATGAACGAGGAATCAAGCAGATCGCTACAAGACCCTGCAGGCGTCAAGCTGTAGCATGTTAGGCAGCAGTTACTGAGTAGACAGTACTCTGACATCTCCTATAGGCTGTGGATCAAGATAACTCTTTTTAGAGTGGGATTACAGCCAGTCCCGTTTTAGAGCAGAAACACAGACGGGATTGTACATTCCCACAAGTGTCGCCTTGGGGGGCAAAGTATGATCGAGTAAATGCAGTAAGTCTGACGGCAGCACAGTAGTCAACCAAGGGTTAGCAAAACAAGGGTTGATGGGGGAAAGCAAATGAGTAATACTCTATATGCTTCCTTAACAATTATCACAGAAGTGGCCTTAAGCAACACGCTCGATCTCCATCTACCCCAGTGGAGCTGCTCAGTGTCCAACAGTGGAGGACTATTTGTGCTGTAGAGTTCCCACGAGTGACTGTGTCCCAATTCATTGGCTGGATTTCACTGAAGGACATGGCCCACAAACCAGGTCCTTCATTAGACCTAAACACCATTCTGAATGGCGGCTTACTTAATAAGATGGTCTCTACCTGATATGGATAATAAACCCCAAGGTGCATCCAGGCACCTCTTGCCCTCTCGTCTAGTCAAACTTGTCCCAGTCAATGTAGTGACAATAACTGTGTTGTCAATACTACTTAGAAAGTGGGGCCAAACCAATAGTTCACCTGATTACAATTTTATTCACACTGTTCCATGTTGACGTATTGTGACAAATAGCAAGGTGAAGGTAATTGTGGATATAAAACCCAGCCCCAGAGTTATCAAACAAAAATTTGGCCTGCAGCATTTCTAAACTTCTCAGTGTTAGCAGCTCTACAATTGATGTGGGCCATAAAACTGCAGGCTTTGAATGATCCAGGTCCTACATTGGTAAACAGTAACTATCCAGTGGGTCCCCATTCAAAAGGGTTTTCACAATCAGGGAGCATTCCCCTGGATAAATAAGATTAAAAGTGTCCGTGAACTGATAAATACTCTGGCGTTTTCAGAACTCTTTGACTCCCCAGCTCTTAAATAGCTCTTCCATCACAGAGTAATCTTTCCATTTTCAGATCAATAGAGACTCAAGGAGAATGAAAGGTCTATTTCCTCTCAAACAGGGATAAAGCTTAACCACACTGGGACATCTCATGTTTTCTAATCATGTCAGCAAGACTGCAGGACCAGATGAAGGGGCACTGAGTGTAAGAAAGAAGTCAACCTTTAAATTATAGTACGCACACTAAAGTTATGGTGATTCCGGGCTGCTGGAAAAAAGAAGCCATATCGTTCAGTTCATATAAATAACATCATACAGTGCAACTTTAAAAGCAGAGTGAAAAAGACAGCCAGTGAAGTAGTAACCCACACAAACGGCTGAAACAATGGGGCTGGAAAAGTGGAAGCAGTGTTGAGTCTGTGTGGGAAAAGGTACCCTTCAAAACACCCACTCAACACCATCTGCCGTGTCTGCGGTGGTTTTGTGTCACGAGGGACTGAGGATGATGGAGCAACTGTTGGATTTAGCAACAACGTTTCTCCAACAGGAGTATCTCCCCTGTTGCCTGACCCAAACGCTTAGCTTTGCCTGTGAAGAAAGGGCCCGACAGATACGTTCAATTAATCAATGCTATTCTCTCACCATGTAGTTTTTTCTTGTTCGTAGCCCTAGATTACTAACTCACTGAAACATTATCATTAATGGGTCAGTGGTAGGATTTAACAAAGTACGTTTACTTTGTTACTGTACGTGAGTGAAATTAACTATAGTAGATTTTTGGTGCGTAATTTTTTCTTTTACGTTATTGCATATCAGCAAATACCTACACTTTCTACTCCGCAGTATTTTTACAAGGCATTGTATTACATCTTCACATTGCTTTTATAGTTTTAAAGTAATCAATACGAGAGGGGAATTGGGCTATTGATCCATTCAGAGTTTGCAGGTAATACTTTCACTACAGAAACCCCTGAAATGGATTCTTAACATGATAATTCAAGTGTTTTCAGTAGCATCATCTGCAGCATTCTTAATTAATATCTGTATTATTCTTGTACTAAATAAAATATACAGTAGGCCCAGTTAATATTATAGTAGACCGTTGCAATAGGGAATAGACAACACCCTAGCATTACTTTTAATACTTTAAATATTTAAAACCAACTTCATACTTACTTTTACTCAGGTAGAAAAGTTAATTTGATACTTCTACTGTAGAAAAAACTTGTCTATTTATTTGTATTCTGACTGATGTAAAATGTGTAAGTACTTAATACACTCCTGCAGAGTGCACAATCAACTGCTTTAGACCTGCTGAGCCCTGGACGGCACCGTTGACACTTGACGAAGAATGAATGTAAATTGCCACAGTAAAACAAAATTTAAGTCCATCTTACTATTCACTACATTAGCTGAGGTTATAGTTTTTACAGAGTCATCCCGAGAAAAGTTATGTCCTCCTGCTGGCAGGTATCCAACAGATCATTATTGCTCAAGGAATGGGGGTTGAGAAAAGCTATCTGCAAAATGTTGCCATTAGCATTAAAGTTACAGTGCTACCTGCTGCTATTCCAATTCAATATATTATTAGCATTCAGGATACACATTAGCCCTCAGGCTGTTGCAATATTAGCATTCAAGATTTTGCTAACAAGTTCATCAGCATGCGGGCGAATGCGAGCCGGGGCTGCAATTCGAGACTCAGGCAGCATTAGCACGCAGATGGAAGTGGGCCTGTGGTGGGGATGGAAGAGGGAGTAGGCTGCTAAGTGATTAGCAGGAAGAGCTCTTACTTCACATGCAGGATCAGTATGAGGCTCTGTCGCCGTGTTAAAGGCTAATGAAACAGAGCGCAGGTGGAAGAGAAGGAATACGCATGAGGGGAGGAAGGAGCACAAAGGAGTTCATTGTGATCCTTCCAGTGGCGCCATGATCACACACTCATGACGTGGGTCTCAAAGTCCAACTCATACTCAGTTCATGCAGTAATTCACATTGCTGGATTTTCATTTCATGCAGGTACGAGCGTGTGGACACAGTTTCCTCTAATTATGTGAAAGTAATCACAGATACACACAGAACACACACACACACACACACACATCTCGGGGGGGTTGCAGTATTTTGGCAGTACCCAGCTTGTTTGCGAGTGGATATTCCAAGGTCCTTGTGATTAAAACAGCTCCAAAGCACTCCTGACACTCCATTACCCAGCATGCTCCGGGTGAGGCAGGATTGTACATATTGATTTCATGCCTCATTAGACTTCCTGTCTAACGATATCATTGTTCTTCCTGGTTCTACAGGATTCTGCCTCGTTCAGAAATGACCAGATATAATTCTGGGAGGGGAAGGTGGACACATAACAAATGAACACATTAATAGCGAGTCTGGCCTTGCTGGAGAGTGATGGGGGAAACCTTGGCAGGCTGCAGACTTTTGACCCAGTTTTCAGTTTATTGCAGTTGCTATCGACGTACTGTTCCGGGTCCAGGCTGACCATATGCTGTCTCAAGTTGCATATTTCAATATTTAAACGACATTTTAAGTGCATACATGTGTTCACATTGACATTTATGGCAACATTAAATGGACTATAAGTAAGCAGATGGTGCAAAGTCTGAAAGAGTCTGAACCAATGGACAGTGGAAGGACCACCAACCACAGACTGTATAGATTGACGACATACCTCCCTGAAAGTGATACCTAAGCCTCTTAATCGCCCCCTGGTGATTGGCTGCAGAATATTCCATAGACCCTGTATATTCCGCATTCCTGGTATTAGTCAAAGTAAAAAGTCCAACTAAACATCAAGTGAATGTAGTCAGAAGATGGTCATTTTTTAAGCTCTTATTACACTTCTGTAAAATTTGGTATTCTAAAGTTATTTCATGTCATAAAAATGGGGTGAGACAATGTTTGAGCGCAAGTATCAGCCCCTGAATGCTACTGCAGAGTGTGGCTCCAAATTACATCATCGGCGAAAGATGGCAGCGTTTGTATCCGTTGTTTCATTTCTGGACCAGGAAAGAAGGTGGAGACACTTCATCTACCTTTTTATGCAGTCTCGGATTCCAATGTCAGAGGAAGGAGGCTGTGATGGCGGCATAATTCCCATCGGGCATGACACAGGGGTCTAAGCATAGCACACCCATATTCTTTGTCAGCGGTGATAGAAAAGTTTTCACTTTGTGGTTGCTTATCTCAGATTTGTTGTTTTTCTTCTGTTTTTATGAGCTCTTCAGCAGTTTGAGAATGTTTGCACTTGATCATTTATCTCTGCCGCAGAGAGTGTACAAACAGCATTGTTCTGTGATTCCATTTTCACTGATTGACCTTCAACCAGTAATTGGCTTGTTTGGTAGTTGTCTCAGAGTGCTGGGTATTGGATGGCTGCCACTGAAAATCAGCTCTCTTTCTCTTTTCACTCTTTTCATGCACACTTACACTTTTTAATTCCCTTTTTTCTCATTTAATTTAGTAATACAATTCTGCAAATTCCTGCACCTTCTGCTGTGCCCTTTGCACAATACCCGCAGTCTTTCTCACACACACTTTTATGTTTAATCCGTTCTCTCTCTGGCTCTTCTTGTTTTCTCTCTCTTTGGCCCAAAGGATGACAGCTGCAATAGCATGTAGCCTGCCAGCTGCCAGTTATGATGATGGTGACAGTGCAGTGGGGGTGCTGGCTGGATGATGTTGACTAAATGGAACACGGTAGCACCACTGGCAGACACAAACTCCAGCGTACACACACACACACACACACACACACACACACACACACACACACACACACACACACACACACACACACACACACACACACACACACACACACACACACACACACACACACACACACACACAGAGAGAAGCACAACATAGCCGTTGGGCCGACTAAGGATTCTTCCCTTGCCAGAACACTTCTGAGTCAGGGTGAGGTGGCTGCACACCGCCCTTCTCTGCCTCAGTGTCCCTCAGATACTCTCTAACAGTGTAAATGGCAAGTGGATACTGCTGCTGGGACACACCTCCCACTCTAATCATCACCTTGGCAGCTTACATTAAAACCACACCTCTAAATTTCGAGTGACTTGAGATTTGAGGGCTGCAGAATTGCACTGTCAGACTAGATGGACATACAACATGGTTCTCTACTGAATGAATGCCTGAAAAGGCAACTGCTTCACTGCAGATCGACAGGTTTTTTCACAGTGTAATCAGATATCTCTATGTGTGTGTGGTGTGGTGGGTGCAAAAAGCTGCCATGTTTCCCATTCTTTCCTGGCAGAGTTGAGCGATTTCCTCCGAGCTGCTGAATGATTTATTTTGATCTAAAAGACAAGCATTTCCTACATTACAGTGTATCCACATGACTTACACTCACACAAAAGGCTGGCTGAAACCCATCCACAGCCACACTGAATGCACAGATGCCCATACAGTACATATGTGCAATTGGTCCAGTTACACACACACACACACACACACACAGAATGCAGTATACCGACACAGGACCAGTATGGCCCCAAGCTATATGATTTGTTCTCACAGTGGCATATAAAAGTTACAAATGTTGAAGGGGGTTGAAGGACACACACACACACACAGCAACAGAGGCACCAAACTCAAGTTTCAGCCAAGAACCGCCTGTTTTCGTCCAAAGCACAAACCACTTTGAACCAGCACATCCACTTTCTCATGTGCCATCAAAGTTCGAACTGTAAGGTGGTATGACAGTGTCATTCACCACTGTCACAGCCCAAAGAAGTTTGCATCATGCATTTTAAAAGCAGGGTTTACTCAATATTGTGATAGGGAAACCCTACATTATAAAATAAATAGAATGCTTACATGGACTTCTGTTTGTTTAGGGTCACAAACTTTTAAAAATATTTCAAACCCGAATTAAAAACCAGAAGAATGCCTTTCAAGAGACCTTTTTTATTTGTGTGGGTGTGTGAGAGGCTTCATTTCTCCACTATCCTCCTGCCTCTGAGGCAGAATTAATTCATTCCGGCTCCAAAACACAGCCGTCAACTCCAGCAGCAGACAGGGTATCGATAAAGGGGAGATAATCGGAGAGGCAGAGACGGACAGTGAGACAGAGAAGCCTATTTGGATACACAAAAACACAAACTCTTGGATTAAGTTGTAGTCAACACACAGACACCTACACAAAACAATGCAAAAACAAACTTGTGGAAGAGTGTAAAGAATAGGCACGGTCAATAATCACAGTGGAAGACGAGCATCTCAGCAGAAGGAAAGTTTTCAGCTGATTTGAAGGCCAATGAAGTGCACATGTAACTCCAGCGAACAAAATAAGGCAAAGAACAACTGGCAGTCTAGAGTATAAATACATTACCCTCTCAACTCTGACAGATATCTTGTTCCTTTCGAATATGCTGTACTGAAAGCCGCCAATAGTTGTGAACCCTTTATAACTCAAGTGGTTTATGTACATTTTACACTTGCATGCGACAGACTTAAAGTTATCAGGATCTGGCACTTTAGTGCATGTTTGAGTTTAATTGTAAAAGTATTTTCTGTTTGTGAGTTCTCTGTTGTTTTGAGTTTTCATGTTTGCACTCTGTTTCTGTTTCCTGTTTTATTTTGTAGTCTGTTCCTTGTGTGTTGTTTCTGTCTTCACTTCCTGTCGGTGATTGTCTTCCTCTGCCCTCATGTGTTACACCTGTGTTCAATTGCCCCTCCCTTCCCTGTGTATTTAATCCTCTGTCTTCCCTTTGTCCTGGGTCGGATTGTCTGTTTTTCCTGCGGTGTTGTCTGTCCTGTTTTTCCTGCGGTGTTGTCTGTCCTGTGTTCCTGCGGTGTTTGTTCGTCTTCCCTCCTGCCTTCCATGGTGCTTTCATGATCTCCTGATCTCCTGTATCCCCGCGTAAGCCTCGTGTTTTGTTTGTTACCGTTTAGTGTTAATGTTTTGTTTGTTTTGTTAAATACTTATTTAATTAAATTACCTTTTACTTTATAATTTCTGCATTTGGGTCCATCTCTCCATCCAAACCGTGACAAAAGTGAGATGACTGGGTGTAATTCAGCAGCACGCAGCAAGACCAGATAGGTTTGTAGATGTGAGAGAGGACGTATTCAACAAAACGTGACGACAACAGCGTCGGCCACAGCTACCTTTCTAACAGTGACCCTGAAAATACACCTGGTGATGACACTGAGTTTCAATCTTCTAATCGGCTCAAAAGGAGCCAGACACTTAGGCACGTACAGAATGACTCATCACAACACAAACAGGAATTCTGATGCGTTAATCAATTCAAACACTGACGTGAAGCAAACAAGCAAACATATTGAGTATATTTAATATTTCGTAAACATCAAAGAGCTGCATATGGATCATTATCATTAGAATATTTATAACCAGACAGAATAACATCGATGAAAGAGGTGAATGGATTTGAACTGAAATCCTCTCATCCTCCCACAGCCATCTGACAATGTACCAACCTCTGGCAGCTCACCAAAATCTTTGTTCCGTTGGACGTGTGCAGACAGCTCACTATCCCGGTGGCCACTAGTCAGCAGACTGAGTTGCTGTAGCGAATCGATTGCTCTCTGCGAATAATGTTTGTTCTGACAGTTGACAGTCGTCAAGTCTTTTTTGCTCATCATCTGTGACAACTGTTATTGTTGGATATTTGACAGAATATTTTGCCCCCTGGTTTATTCCTGTAGCTACAAATATGAATCAAATTAGTTTCCCCTCATCGTTCATTCATTTCTTCTGTGGTGGCCAAACATGTTTCACACACCAGCTTTCAGACACTGCTGCATGGTAAATATAACACAACACTTTTATGGCTATTTCAACCCTGTTCAAGCTAATGTGGAAAATTTCCGAAACATTTTCAGTCACTAAGACTGACATTCTTACAAACTCCTCCCAAGGTTCAGATTTTCAAAAACTTCACTTTGGGTGAATCCGTGTTTTCACTTAAAACTGAGCATTTGGGCACAGCTAAGTTGTGCCTTATGTATCAGCATGCCCAGCAACTAACAACAACTATGTTTGGGGAGTACTGCTGGGTCTAATTACAAGTTAGCAGCTAAATTTAGCATCACTGCAGCATATTACCTGCATAATCTGTAGGTATAAGTGAACATTTGTGCCAATTTGGTTCTTGAGATATCATGTTCACAAGAAGGGGACGGACAGGCGTCTGGAAAACACAAAAACATAATGCTCCGAGCACTTGCTGTCCTTGGCACAAAGGCTTAAAACCTGCAGGTTTAAGGGAAGGAGTCTGTGGAATTTTCTGGTTCCAACGTGACTATAATAATAATGAAGATCCATCCTGTTTCAAAGAAATATTCTGGCTCAATAAACCTGTCAATTTAGTAAGTAATCTCAAAATCTTAAAACATCCCGT
The DNA here is from genome assembly GCF_963576545.1 of Limanda limanda. NCBI lineage: Eukaryota > Metazoa > Chordata > Actinopteri > Pleuronectiformes > Pleuronectidae > Limanda > Limanda limanda. Next base: position 13,524,545 of record NC_083655.1, read on the forward strand.
TGAGTGACATCAAAAACTACTTCCACTTTGTAATTGTGTTTCATCCTTGAAATCCTTTAACGATCGCCAGGTCTGACAGTGGACTTCAGCTATCACATAAAACCACACCATCTGTAAGCTGAGGACATCAATAAGCGTCTGGTGTATAAATGTTATGAAATATGATGGTGTTGTGCAAACTGACCAACTGAAGGCAAGTGTATCATATACAAACAACCTGAGCTACAACTAGTGGTGAAGGACCACAAACAGAGGAATGATTATATCAAGTGCATTCATCTTTGCAACTATTGATTTCATAGTAAATTTCCGAAACAAAATCAATGTGATAAATGTATTTTGGTGAAAATACTATTTGTGGAGAAATTGCAGCGTCTAATCTGATCCTGTCAATTTCAAATAAGCGTTTCCGAAACTTGAGGTATTTTCCACATGTGAATAATGCTGAGTATTTACTGTTGACCCAATCAGATTTGCCAACTATCCAGTGCAGCTACTGTATTCCACTACTGGCCACAAATAAGCTGCAATGGAGAACATGGAGGACAAATCTGGTGCTCAAGGATATGCCAGCAAACATGTCTTATTTATTTCCCCAGTTCCAGATATCAAGATGCTCTGTAACAGCAGACTCAGGTTTATTCCTCTTGATACCTAATGTGCCTCACAGGAAAAAAAAGGAGAACAGACCGTCTAGTATATTTCTTTAAACAGTATGCAAAAATGTTGAAGGCTGAAGGAGAAGGATGAAAACACCCAGAGCAAAAGAGTAATGTAAACTGTGGTGGTTGTTGTTTAAAACCTACCATGTTGAGTTAATGTTACATCAGTAAAGCTGCATGGATTTGACTGAATCAGTTCAGTTTTTTTCTGGAGGGGAGAAATACATTCCCACGGTCATCGCAGCCTCTCTCTTCCACTGTGCTGCTACTTGAAGTTATTGGATCATAAAAACCATGCGGGTCGAAATTCAGACTGCAAATGCATTCCTGTTTCCATCTGATGATCAAGATATGAAATTATTTTATATTATTTAAATTTTTCCTCAAGGCAAGAGATTTTTAGAGCTGATCTCTGCAGAAATCCTAAACAATGGCTGCAGTCTATGATTCATTTCCTTTTGGGAAATGATAAACTGTATTTGCATTTGCTCCCCCGACAGTAAGCAACAACGGATCTTGACAATGAAACACACAGAGTTACTATGCAGTCAAGTGAGCTAAAAGGGTTTGTTTGCATCAAATTTTAAGTTGTGGCTCTTTTGACGAGGTTTTCACAGATGCCGACTCATTGGACTTCAGGAAGTAACTCGTCTCTTTTCATTGTCAACATTCATTGTCGCTCACTTTCGTTGGGATTGTGTTTCCGTTATGTTGCATTTGTAGTTTGTTGTCATTTTTGCATTTGTGTTGTGGCTTTTGCATTTATGTTTTCAGTAAATGCGCTTGTGTGAGACATCTCAGCCACCGTACAAATGTGCTCCAGTGCTTGGACCTGACTAAACCCAGTTTGCTTCACTGGTTCAGTAATGTGAGAGCACGAGTGGTTCTCTGGTGGAAGAAAAAAAAAATCTATTTACAAGGGAAGAAAAAGCTAAAATTGCCATCAGCGCTTGTCCTTCATTCAATAAGGTTAAAATGACATACAAAATGGTATTAAATGATAAAACGCTTCAGCATCAATTGGCAACGTAATTAACATTTTTCTGTATTGCTTTTTGCTTTACAGTTTTTCAGGGGCACGGAGAGCTGCACATTTAACTGTGACATTCCTTATTTTACTGTAAACTTCAGTATAATATAAAACAGACACAACAGAAGTTGAGTGACTTAATTTTGCAAGCTATTCTCACTTGCACACATACATTCAATCAGGCCTGCAAATCCACATCACCTCCCATCATTCCCTTTTTCTGTCTCTATTCCTTTCCATTTTCTCTTCCTTCTCCTCTTAGTCCAACATGTAATCTCTGTAACTTCCAATGGAAAACATGAAAATTATTATTGCCCTTCATCCAGCTTCCTCCTCACCTACCCCTGATATGCATCATCCTGTTTGCCTCTCCCATCTACACATCCTCTTTCCCCTTCTTCATGTAAACCATGAAACAAGGCAGCGTCACATCCCACTATTTGCCCTTCTGCACGGCTGCAGCTACCTTCACACACTTCCCATCAAGTAATTGCCTTGATTTTAATGACCGTTTCAATTATGCCTTCTTGGCTACAGCTCTCACCCTGTAATCTCCATTTTCATCCATTACAGTCTTGCATTCCCTTGGCACCAATCAATCTTTGGTTTCTTTAAAACAGCGCAGCAGCTCTTTCCCTAAAAAACAGTGACAACCTCCTGATACCCCTGAAGCAAAGCTGTTCAAGTGCTATTAGAGGGGAGAAGATGAGAAGAGCAAGAGAGAGAGAAGCAACTAAGAGCAAGATTGTGCCACAAAGTCAACACCACACAGGGTTGACATGTGTAGATGGGAGAGTTCCTACCTGCTCTTTGACAGAGGCGAGGATTGAAGAGGTCGTCTCCGGCTCAGATCTGTCGCCGTTGGATGATGGCATCACAGGGGGAACCATGGCCCCCTTCTCCTGCTCTGCAGGCTGATCTGGCACCGGCATTGCTAATTTAACAAACACAAAGAGGAAGAGTTATTGTCTAGCCAGCAGTTATAAAACAAGAGTTATAAAGAAAAAAAGAGTAGGGTACAAATGGGTCATATCAATGTCGATCCACTTGTAAAGGTGTATAGCAATCTACTGTAGAAGGGATGAAACCTATGCTGCCAACCTATCTGATGTGAAATGGAAAGAAATGTATTTTTGATACCTGCAACAATTGCCCCTACATCATGGCTTCATTGTCAATAGGAACGGATCATTTGGCATGCATATATGCAATAAAAGGTGAAGGGAGGGTGCTATTTGGTCTGAGGAGGCCAACAGTGTCAGACTTTCTTTTTTTGAATAACTTACTCATCTGCCAGCTCTATATTTTTATTCTGGGAATCCACTAGAATAGCTTTGCATGATTCACACTCCACAAAAATGTATTAAATTGGCAATACTTATCTCAAACAGCCTGTTATGCAGCCCCTCAACTGATCTGCAGACTCAAACAGGCACACACGTCCATACTAAACCTTTACCACTGTTAAGTGTGCATTTATTGACAATGATATTATTTAAATATTGTGGAGAACGAGCTGTGACTGGAGCAGATGACTGCAAAGGCTGATATCAGTTTATCATTTCTACACCAATAAACAAACCAAAGCAGTCTGATGCAGTAGCTATTTTCTCACATTTGCTCTACACTTTCATGATAGAAAACAAGAAAAAGCATCATATGGCCTATTTTGTTCTGACTAAGTAGAGAGGGAGTAGAAAATTACATTTAATCTGCAGGTGAAACCAAAGCTTTACACATGTACCCCAAGTCGACAATTCTGTTGAAACACACTTACACACACGCATGCACAATCACGCCTCTGTCACTGCCATTACAGTATGTCACCTCACAAATAGGGACCCTTTTAGTCTCATTAAAAATGTGATGCCCCACTTATGAAGATTTTAATTACTATAGGAGCGTGTTTCTAATTGACAGGTCATTTCAAAGAGATGAGTCACAATAATTCAGTAATGTCTGAGGTCTCAACCTTCATCATCAACCACCTCATCAACTATAAAATTGAAATCAGTCCTGCCTGGATAGATAGGCCTTTTCTGATTGATGCACTTCATCTGTAACATGATGCACTGCAGGCACTGATGTTTTCAAGGTTATATACTGGATTATCACTGTGTCAATTTCACACCAACAACCAACACCTCAAACCAAAACAAAGGCTTTGTTGACCACATGTCTGGTGTTGCACAGTACAATGACAATCACACAACCAGACACACCAAAATAACGATAGCAAATAACAAAGGTAAAACTAGTTGCTGTGCAGACTGGTAAAAAAGATATGAAGAGCTGCAGGCACTTTCGGAACCTCTGAGACGTTTCAGTCAGTAAATATGTGTTTTTAAAGTTTAGTAAGGGCCTGAAGTCACTCTCTCACTCTCTGAACTGCCTGTAGATTATGACAGAGACACTGCAGGTCAGAGACACAGTTCCAGAAACCTCATTAACCTAATTAGCCTTTAAAGTCATTGTTCGTAGTTCAAGAGGGAAACTAATTTGGAGGAAGAGGGGAAGTTCTGTTGCACTGAAACACCACTTCACACTCAAGTTAGTTAAAAATAGTTTTTACAATTTGAAGCCATAGTTCTGTGGTGACTGAAGGTTGAGAGAGACACCATGTGTTTTTTTTCTCCTGCATTGTATTACTCGCATTGTTTCAAACCGCACACTGTTAGGAAGTCATACAAAAAGTTGCTTCTAATGATTAAGAAATAGTGGGCGAAATTGCATAGGAATAATTCTGTAACATTAATTGGAATAGTTTTAAATCACCATGTCTCTTTCCTGTCTAAGAACAAACAGGGAGCGAGATGAATCAGGAAATTGGTCTGTGAGTTTGAGTAAACAGAGAAAGGGACAGGATTTTGTCAATACAATGAACCGTCAGTAAAAGACAAAATAATGACCTGATTGAGCGTGGGATTTCATAACGAAGTCTCTGACTTCACAATGTGCCTATTCTGAGCCCTTCACTATTAACATTTGATTAACAGAGACAATTCTCACACTGTCTATACACTCACTGGTGTGTTGGGCAAGGCCCAGTGATCCGACTTAGAACAAAGGGTCGTAAAACCTTAGGCCAGGCTCGGGTAACCCCTTACATTTAAAAATCCAGCATGGGCCCTTATCTCCATGTGGCAAAAGATCACGTCCTGGTCCCCCACGGTAAGCCCGCCCCTGGGGGCCAAATCCTGACAACTCAATTGGCTGGAGGGCCACACTGACCCCTGACCCCTCCTCCCAGGGGGGAGTCACCTGAGACATGACTTAAAAGGGCTGAACTCACAGACTTCTCTCTCTCTTCACTCAGATGCCCAAGCAACAACAGAACCCCTCCGGGGTTCTACTAGTTAACTCGGTATTTTTAAGAGACTCTCTTCGTCCTCCCTTTTTTCCACGCTGCTCAAGTTGTCTTCTGACCTCAAGAGGTCTAACCACACGACTCAGTAACTAAGGAGGCGATTAGACATCGAAACAGGAAGTGCCCCGCTGGACGGACTCACACACTTCCATAGACTTTACTTTTTCTTTTTTCCAACGATCTACAAACGGCTTCAAACCAGCCGTCCCCTGCAGAAGCGCGACGTTCATCCCGCTGAGGAGTAAGAGGCAATCCACTCCGTTCCTGTAAAACAGCACGTTCTCCGCTGTTACAGAAGAAGACGAAGTTTCATTCCGTCAAGGCAGCACGAATAATTCGCTTCCTTTTCCGGTCCAGCGGCCGAGCCCGGAGCTCCGCTCGTGAGAGAGACTACGTGATTCACTGGCCCCCGACACATTCGCGCCGAGGTGCAGACACACCGCGAGGGTGGTACAGTAAGAGGCTTGATTATCTGGGCAGATGTTAGTTTTGATACGTAGCATATTATTTAACATTTGATTGTATTTGTTGCGAGACCGCTGAGTCTCATTGTTTTAGCCGGCTACGACGAGCCGCTACTTCCGGTTCATTTCCGGGTTTTGTGTTAGTGCTTGAGGCCGCGAGGAAAGCCTCCAGCCACGCACTGTTAACGTCTGTGTGAGTCTGCAGTGATTTCACCGATCAGAACCTCGGCCCACAACGCTCGCTTGAGGGCTGAGGGGTGAATCACAGTTAATTCATCTCAGGCGTGTACTTTTAAGAGCTTCTTTGAACTCTCCTTACATGTTTTTCTCATGTTTTCTCTCTCTCTCTCTCTCTCTCTCTCCTTCTAAACCGACCTATACACACTTCTGACCTGTATTTATAATACAGGTCATGTCACATAGTTAAATCTATGCTTAGAGAGGCTGAACACATCTGGAAACCATTCGGCCCCCAAAGCCAAGCAGAGATAAGAATTCTCTTTGTCTAAAATTTCCTTTGTGTAATTCATGTGACGACCACCAGTGTGCGCTCCGGCCACATGGTGTCATTAACATAGACTCCATCTTGAATAACGCAAGTTAACCCACCATTTTGAGTCTATTATTGCCACGCCTCCGCTCTCTCTCTCCTCCCATCCTGGCTCTAAATTCATAACGGCTCCGCCATCTTGTTTTGTAGTCAATCCGCCATTTTGAGAGTTTTTAGGCCTTGATTCCACGAATCATGATCGGCCTCCATCTTAGATGTGATGTCACTACGCGTCATCGCCACCCCCCCTTCTTTTTCTCTCTCTCGCGCACACACACACACACACACACACACACACACACACACACACACACACACACACACACACACACACATTGATAGACACAGACAGACACACACACACACAGAGACACATAGATGGACCAGAGGTTACATGCGTGTTCTAAATTGTGATAAGCTGCTGTTGTTATCTTTGAAATATGGGAGTTTGTTAAGATGATGAATCATTAAATAACACTAACTTTATTTCACACACACACACATAGACACACACACACAGAGAGACACTTTGACACAGACACACACACACATAGAGACAGACATACATAGGTAGACCGCAGGTTGTCCATGTATTTTCTGAATTGTGATAAGTGCTGCTGCTGTGTTTACCTTTGAAATATTGGAGCTTGTTAAAATGATAAATCATTGAATAACATTATAACTTTATTTCCCCTTTTTAATAAATACTTTTGTAATTAAAGTATCTGTAGTCTGTGATTATTTGTGCATATGTATGTGATTGCAGCTGGATTATGATCGCCTGTGCTCGAACTTAGAAGCCTTCACTGTTTATTAAGTAATCGTTAATATTAAAATATTGACATTATTAATTTGACATTTATCATTATGAGACTGATAATTATAGCTTGACATCGTTGGCCCCTGGGAAACCAGGGTGGTGCCCCCCCTTTCTCAATTATTAATATAGATAGTATTATTCTTAAATTGATAATTTTATTGTGTTGGACTAATTATTTTCATTATTCTTGGTTGATAACCTTATCATTGTTAATTGATAGCTTGTACTTTCTAATTGATAATTCCTATTTTCTCATTAGTGGTTTTATTGTTATTTGATTACTGATCATCTTCAATTAATAATTTAATTATTTTTGATAGATAATTTTTATTTTAATAATCATATTTCATGATTATTATTAATTAGCCAACGTCAAGTCTACTCCTATTGCACAACATATATGGTGCCCCCTGTGAGGCGATCTAACTCCAGCTGTATCATAATACTGTGTACAATAATCCAGATTCTTTTTTTTCCAGAAATTTAATTTTTTTGGAAAATTTGATTTTTTTCAAAACTTTTGCTTTCTCTCATTTGGTATTGATCATGATTCGTTGTTGAAGAAGAAAATAATTTTGGAAATTTATTCTTCTTTGCAAAGTTTTATTTTTAATTCATTTGAACTTTTACCAAACCGGTATACCGGTGCCTGGTGTATCCGTAATTGGCTGCAGATTGCAATCGGTGGTTGTGTTCTCGAGGCACAAGAATCATAAATAATTTAAGAAAAGAGAAAAATAATTCTAGGAATTTATTTCTCTTTGAAAAATTTTATTGTAATCCCTTTGCATCTGTCCCAAGCAGGTATACTAGTGCCTTGTGTATCCGTGGTTGGTTGCTTCTAGCATATAAGTGGTTGTGTCATCTCAATGCACAATAATTATGATTAATCTTTGAAGAGAGACATAGGTTCGAAACTAATTTCTCTTTGAAGTTTCTTTATTCTTAATTCCCTTTGCTAAGCAGACTTTTGTGTAACTTTGGTTGGTTGCTGACTGCGTTTCAGTAGTTGGTAATTTTTATTGGAGATTTTCTGCATGCTTTTTGATCTTAAGGAGACAAACTAGATTTGAGAGACTAGTTTTGAGAAGACTAGTTGTTGAACAACTAGGTCTTAAGGATTGAGCCACCGAGCTATCCTTCATTGACACTTTATAGACACAGGGTGAAGCTCACCTGTGCATCTTGTTGTGTAGTTTTTTTAATTAAGTGTTTTACCCACTTTTTCTAAGCAAGCGTGAGCAGTCCACCAGGTGCCTTTTCGCACTCAGAAGATGAGTAGCATGTAACACCGTGGGGCAAGTGCTCCCTCAGGACCAGAGGTCCTATTAGAGACTGTAGCCAGTCTGAGTAATTTTTTTCTAATGATGCGGTGAGTGAGTTGAGTGAGTATGAAATAAGTACCTGCGATCGTAAGATCAAGAACTGTCCATGCACTCATCAACCCCACTGGCCCGCATCCAAAAATACCCCATGCTCTGGGTCAACTGACACTCCTCTACCAGCAGAGAGCCGAGCTGCAGACCCAAGAACATGCGAAGGCGCTCAGAGCCATGCAAGCAGCATGTCGAGCGGAGCAGGAGAAAAAACTCCCACCTGCGGCACATCATCGAGACCCGCAAAGAACAGGACCAGGCGGTGCAGGAGCATGCGCAGGTCAAAGGTCAGCAGAAAGGGGGGCACAGTCAAACAGAGCTGTCCCCCCCTCCAGCTGAGATCCCTGATGACAGGGCCAGGAGCTGACGTCATTCCCGGTGGAGCCAGCGGAACAGAGACACTGGGAGAACAGCTGCGAGCACAGCTCCACAACCCTCATGCAGAGGGAGCTTTGCTCTGGAGAGCCAGACACACCCAGCAGTCCACCGCTCCGACCCACTCAACACCAAAGGGGGAGCAGGACTCAACCCCTAGACGTGCAGTGACCTGCGACCGCTATGAGGCAACATCAAATGCCTGTCCAGCGGACACACAGCATCCACTCCAGCCAGAAGGAACACATCCTGCGCGGAGCCATGCTGATCCACATCACGACGACGGAAGGAATCCGTCCTGGAGGGCTGAAGGAGATTCCCAGTCTGCCACTCAGGCAGAGGCGCACCATGACTCACGGTCGCGTCCTGGATGGTCCGCCAACCCCGGTGCAAGAGATGGTGGCCACGAAGATGAGTACCGTGGCACATTCGAGTCAAAAGACACTGATGACTCAGCACCCCCTCAAAGAGAGGAAATCCGCAACCGGCGGCAAGAGCCCCTTGAAAAAGACATTTATCGCTTCGACCCAGACAACCGAGGGTGTAACGAAGACGACACCGTGGTTCTGGCAGTTCAAGTCCAACTCAATGTGGACCCGGCGCTGGAAGATGACAACTTTCCCCACGCCAGGATGAACCCCAGCAAAGAGAACCAGAAACAACGACCCTTCCAACAGGGTGCCCCTCAAAACCAAGGGGGTGAGGATTTCAACCAGCCCCACAAACAGTTTCGACCTCAGCACCTGAATCCCTCTCCACAGAGAAGTAGGGGCTGTAACCAAAGGAAACCTCATCAATACCAGGAGTATAGTGATGGTGACCGAAATCCAACACATGGGATGCATCCTGGCACAGAGGAATTAATACGGAGATGTGTGGAGGAAGCAATGAGAGACATTGTGCCACGTGTTCCTCCAGGCTCCACTGAGAGACCAGACACTGAACCCCGTTGACGAAACTAGAAGCAGTTGCCCTCCTTCTCCACTCCCAAAGATGACTTCAATGACTGGGAAGGACCGAGGCGCTGCCAGAAACCCCCTCTCACCTCCACACCTGAAAGGGGGGGGGGGAAGAAATCCCAATTTTAAAACAAAGACCGCTCAAACCACTCACTCCATCAATAGTTGCATGCTTTAGACCCTCTGTCAGTAAATTGTATAACGTATGTTCAGGTAGTGAACTCCTTAGACCTCGTTGAGGATTTTGAAGTCGTTACCACTACGGTTGTGCAGCCCTCACGGGTACAGTTGGCAATTCAGTCTTGGCAGAAAAATTTCAATATCTGTAGATTTGCAAACCTAGAAATAGGATTTACCATATATTCACAGATTAGCGAACAACAGAACGTGACTCGCCGTTCTAAATGTTTTGGTTTGACAGAATAACACATGTTTACCTCAAAACACCAGCACCTACTCAAACATTTTCTTCTGTTCCTTTTTCCACTTTTCTTTCATTTCACTCTTCACCGAAATTCATCAGTATGTCAACAATAACTGCCGATAAGCATTATGTGAAATTGAAATGTGCGCCGTGTTTTAGAATATATGTTGTTTAGCCTCTGTCTGCCCAGACAATTACCTCTCTCTGTTTAGACTCATGCCTCAAAGACATTTATGCCTCATGATGAACTAACTTTCAATGCTTCAACTCCACTCAAGGATTACCTCTCATGGATTATCACTGGACTCTCGACCCTAGCGTGCCCTGGAAACTGGGTAACGACCCACTTCCCAGGTCAAAGGGGGACTGTTGGGCAAGGCCCAGTGATCCGACTTAGAACAAAGGGTCGTAAAACCTTAGGCCAGGCTCGGGTAACCCCTTACATTTAAAAATCCAGCATGGGCCCTTATCTCCATGTGGCAAAAGATCACGTCCTGGTCCCCCACGGTAAGCCCGCCCCTGGGGGCCAAATCCTGACAACTCAATTGGCTGGAGGGCCACACTGACCCCTGACCCCTCCTCCCAGGGGGGAGTCACCTGAGACATGACTTAAAAGGGCTGAACTCACAGACTTCTCTCTCTCTTCACTCAGATGCCCAAGCAACAACAGAACCCCTCCGGGGTTCTACTAGTTAACTCGGTATTTTTAAGAGACTCTCTTCGTCCTCCCTTTTTTCCACGCTGCTCAAGTTGTCTTCTGACCTCAAGAGGTCTAACCACACGACTCAGTAACTAAGGAGGCGATTAGACATCGAAACAGGAAGTGCCCCGCTGGACGGACTCACACACTTCCATAGACTTTACTTTTTCTTTTTTCCAACGATCTACAAACGGCTTCAAACCAGCCGTCCCCTGCAGAAGCGCGACGTTCATCCCGCTGAGGAGTAAGAGGCAATCCACTCCGTTCCTGTAAAACAGCACGTTCTCCGCTGTTACAGAAGAAGACGAAGTTTCATTCCGTCAAGGCAGCACGAATAATTTGCTTCCTTTTCCGGTCCAGCGGCCGAGCCCGGAGCTCCGCTCGTGAGAGAGACTACGTGATTCACTGGCCCCCGACACATTCGCGCCGAGGTGCAGACACACCGCGAGGGTGGTACAGTAAGAGGCTTGATTATCTGGGCAGATGTTAGTTTTGATACGTAGCATATTATTTAACATTTGATTGTATTTGTTGCGAGACCGCTGAGTCTCATTGTTTTAGCCGGCTACGACGAGCCGCTACTTCCGGTTCATTTCCGGGTTTTGTGTTAGTGCTTGAGGCCGCGAGGAAAGCCTCCAGCCACGCACTGTTAACGTCTGTGTGAGTCTGCAGTGATTTCACCGATCAGAACCTCGGCCCACAACGCTCGCTTGAGGGCTGAGGGGTGAATCACAGTTAACTCATCTCAGGCGTGTACTTTTAAGAGCTTCTTTGAACTCTCCTTACATGTTTTTCTCATGTTTTCTCTCTCTCTCTCTCTCTCTCTCTCCTTCTAAACCGACCTATACACACTTCTGACCTGTATTTATAATACAGGTCATGTCACATAGTTAAATCTATGCTTAGAGAGGCTGAACACATCTGGAAACCATTCGGCCCCCAAAGCCAAGCAGAGATAAGAATTCTCTTTGTCTAAAATTTCCTTTGTGTAATTCATGTGACGACCACCAGTGTGCGCTCCGGCCACATGGTGTCATTAACATAGACTCCATCTTGAATAACGCAAGTTAACCCACCATTTTGAGTCTATTATTGCCACGCCTCCGCTCTCTCTCTCCTCCCATCCTGGCTCTAAATTCATAACGGCTCCGCCATCTTGTTTTGTAGTCAATCCGCCATTTTGAGAGTTTTTAGGCCTTGATTCCACGAATCATGATCGGCCTCCATCTTAGATGTGATGTCACTACGCGTCATCGCCACCCCCCCTTCTTTTTCTCTCTCTCGCGCACACACACACACACACACACACACACACACACACACACACACACACACACACACATTGATAGACACAGACAGACACACACACACACAGAGACACATAGATGGACCAGAGGTTACATGCGTGTTCTAAATTGTGATAAGCTGCTGTTGTTATCTTTGAAATATGGGAGTTTGTTAAGATGATGAATCATTAAATAACACTAACTTTATTTCACACACACACACATAGACACACACACACAGAGAGACACTTTGACACAGACACACACACACATAGAGACAGACATACATAGGTAGACCGCAGGTTGTCCATGTATTTTCTGAATTGTTATAAGTGCTGCTGCTGTGTTTACCTTTGAAATATTGGAGCTTGTTAAAATGATAAATCATTGAATAACATTATAACTTTATTTCCCCTTTTTAATAAATACTTTTGTAATTAAAGTATCTGTAGTCTGTGATTATTTGTGCATATGTATGTGATTGCAGCTGGATTATGATCGCCTGTGCTCGAACTTAGAAGCCTTCACTGTTTATTAAGTAATCGTTAATATTAAAATATTGACATTATTAATTTGACATTTATCATTATGAGACTGATAATTATAGCTTGACATCGTTGGCCCCTGGGAAACCAGGGTGGTGCCCCCCCTTTCTCAATTATTAATATAGATAGTATTATTCTTAAATTGATAATTTTATTGTGTTGGACTAATTATTTTCATTATTCTTGGTTGATAACCTTATCATTGTTAATTGATAGCTTGTACTTTCTAATTGATAATTCCTATTTTCTCATTAGTGGTTTTATTGTTATTTGATTACTGATCATCTTCAATTAATAATTTAATTATTTTTGATAGATAATTTTTATTTTAATAATCATATTTCATGATTATTATTAATTAGCCAAAGTCAAGTCTACTCCTATTGCACAACAGGTGTATGTGCACTTACCGTCTTGAGTGTTTTACAGTTTAAGCAGTTTTTATGTTAATGTCATTGAGAGTGCTAATCAGACGTTGATGGAACCATTAGCACCAGGCAAGCCATCCAGCTCACACAGACAGTAAACAAGCCAATAAGGATGCAAATCAAACATCCAGTAAAGTCTATCAGCCAGTCAGCTAGCCAGCAGACAGACTGCAGGCAAGACAGGGTGGTGTTGGTAAATAAAAGATGCTCGCAAGATGGCCTGCATACTGTTAGTTTCACTCTCACTGACAAACACCACTTCTGTGTCTGGCATCTCCCCTCCTGAGTGGAGATGAGTCACCAGAGTTTAGCTCCTGAGCAACTCCAGCAAAAACCATATTGCACCATCTGGCCTGACTATTCTTCTTCAATAAAACAAGTCAAGTTAGGTTGTATGTTTTTGCTCAAGTCTGAATTATTAACATATGGACAAAATCCAAATTCATTATGGCCTTCCAAATTGCTGTTTTGCATTTACTGATATTGATGAACTGAGCTTAGTGGCACTGGCGCATCAGATTACCCAAAAGCTGTCTAACACAATACTTGACGAACAATGAACTGACAAATAAAAAGCAAACAACTACGACTGCATTCTGCATTTGAAACAACATTTAATGATTCTGATAAGACGCAATCATCTGAATTAGAAAAAGCAAAACAAAGGTTAATCCGAAACCCTAAAATGTTGTTTTGTGCCTCTGTGTACAGCGTGCACCATTTGTTTTCTGAGAAAGCCAGGGCTTGTTTATTGAGAGGGCGCAAACCCTTTGTGATTAGTGTCCAGGCAGGTGCTGTGTTGAGAAAAATTGCAAAGTTGGCTCACTGTTTATTGGCTGCTGCTGCGGAGGTAATCCTTGTACCAAAACATTCACCATCGAATGTCACAATCCTCCACCAGCCCAATATTCCTCTAAGGCTATTGTCAGCAGGCCCAGTTGAGCTGCTATTGAATAGACGTATTACGTGCAGAAGGGTACAATGTAATGGGATCCTCAGCTTAGAGGGGGCTTTTGTAGCTCGGGGGACCCATTTAATTGTAGCACGTCCGGGTTTGAGGTTTCCTCTTGAACTGAGAAGGTGTGATGGCCTGTCACTTCAGTTGCTCAGGCCTGGGGGAGACAACTCCTGTTTTTGACAGCATGGCAGACAACGTAGCGTTTACAAGATGTCTGCTATTTGGGCTTAACCCATGATTGTTAAGGATATTCAACCCATACTAGACAGTTTAAATTAAACAAAAAGTTCTCAGCGGTACAAAGGTACAAACCCAGGACACCTTCTTCCTGTCTGGAAGTAGAAGAGATCTGGGAGATCTAAGCTGGCTACAGATGCACAGCTCTATCAACTTGATTGTAATGGTAATGTTCCACCTTAAGGCCAATTTATGCCTCTACGTCTTTTCTAAAACGGATAGATAAGACCGCCCTATCCGTCATGGAACGCCCTCTCCGAGCGCCTCGGAGAGCTTTTCGTAAACCTCTGATTTTTCTAACTGTCCGTGTTTATTTCGGAGACCCAACGGACAGACCTTGGCTGTGATTGGTCCGCGAACGACATCATTTCCGTATGACTTCATTTCCGTATTTCACATTTCCGGACCTCAAACTTCCTGCTTCCTTCCCTGTGTCACATAAACCCAAACACAACTATGATTCTACGATTAATGTGACGTGTGTGTTAAGCCAGCGGAGTTGTCCGGCTGACGGTGGCTCGTTAGAGCACTGACGGCATGTTGCACGGTCACATACGGTTATAATGAGCTTTCATAACGCCACTAGCGTGCTAGGCTAGCGGGCTAGCCACCATGCAAACTGCGGTGATAACGGTGCAAAAACCCGCCGTCACGACTTTAATTCCACTTCTATCATGACACTGTTTCTATAATACCGTCAGGTTAGAAGCAAACACTGGATAGTAGTAGTTAGTGTCGGGAGTCCCTGCTGACTGTGTGTGGAAGCTGGGGGGAGCTAGCTGGGAGGGGAGCTAGCAAGCTCCGTGTAGCCTCAAGCTGATTCAAGCTGTGGAATCAGCAACACAGTTCGGAAACAAGACCGGGGAACCGCTGCGCTAAGAAACGATAACATCAGCATTTTGACCAGCTGCGTGTCACTTTATTTAGTTCTGTTAGTTGCCATGGTTCAGTGTGTGGGAGGCCAGCGACAGAGGTAAATAAACGTGGACTTCTTCTTCCCATAAATGGGGTAGGCTTCTCTGAGCTCGTCTTCCGTTGCGTTGTTCACAGGTCCTGCATGTGGGTCCACAACTGTTTCCTTTCTAACCCTGGAAACAATCACACTCTCTCCCTGCTTCAGAGGAGGTGGAGACCAACACTTGAGCATTGGTGGCAGCCTGTTCAGCCTGTGCCCGAGGGAAAGCTTGCGACTGGTGTATTACGATCTCTACCCACTCCCAATATGAGTCTAATACTGTGTTGTATTTTGTTACAGACTTGCCTCAATCCCAAGGTAACTCTGTCTTTCTATCACCACAGATCAATTTCCCATAGCTGTGCGTTTTGCCGTCTAAACTGCAGATCTCCGGGTGGAACATGTATTCTAGCTCTATTGAATTCCCTCGGCTAGAGAACCCCGGTTCATCTCACAGGTACAGAGCTAGGGGTCAGATTAAGCATTTCCTCTGGTTTTCATACTCAGACTAATGGTCCGACCGAGAGCCTAATAAAATATGTTGACTATCTGTTTGTGAATTTAATTATAGTTAAACAAATGCACATTTTAATCAGTCTATTGATTTGGTTAAATGTTGGAATTAGGGTCAAGGGGGTTGGAGAGACAAACACTAGTGCAAGTAATCTTAAACACTTAAATCTAACCATCCATTAAATAATCCCATCCATTTATTTGCGTTCATGTTAAATGTAGGCATGTGCTTAGTAGTCCCTGTCTGCCTACATCGGAAAAATCTACTTTTGCTTCACACATTCGTACATGCACAACCTCAGGGGTTTCTCACACCATGAGTGGGATTTAGCCGGATGGACACCTCTGACCCATGCTCACACCGTGACCGGACAGGCCATCACACCTGCTCTCCTCCGGCTGAACACACCTTACATAGACATTTTTCTGCACGCACACACACGCATGCACGCACGCACAAACTTTCCCATGTGATTCTAACAGAAGTTTCCTTTTCTAAATTGAATTGCTCTGACTGCCTGGCCAGCAGTTTGCAGCAACCGTTTCCGTGCTTGCCATAAACACCACAGAAGGATTAAGCATTAATGATGATGTACTATTTCACAGAAAACTACAGAACAAATGCTAAAATCTTAAGTGTCTGCTGAAAAATGCAGTGACCACTTCAAAATGTCAGGCTAGTGGTGGATTAGTCTTATTTCTTCTAGGCTTGGTCCCAGGTATTGCGTGTTGAGGAAGCTACTTTCCTCAGTGTGTGTGAGTGGGTGGGTGGCTCCTCTTCTAAGGCACACAATCAAAAGCGTGCCTTTTCCCCTTCACAGGAAATGACACTGATGAAATATTTAAAAACCCTTGAAGAGCAGGTGGTTCCTTTGGGGATTTGAATCCTCCAGGAGGTCTGCCTTAACACACAAGTGGTATTTATCATGGAAGACATTTTTGACGTGGCACAGTAGGAGAGGTGCAGATGTAAGTAATACAATTAATAATGGCTGAATTTGCATTTAGCTGCATCAGTTTTAGGGTTTTAGTTATGTGGGTGCAGGCACACTGTCACGTTGAGTGTAGAGCCTGAGCTAATGTTATTGACACCTGTGGTATTCCCTACATTGGCAAGTATATATACATATAACAAGGAATACGCAGGCTGGGCAACAAGATGGATTCAAGGAGGAGTTTGCAAATACTGCTTCTTTTTTTTTTAAACTGTAACTTTGAATTTCCACCTCATGTCCTGACTTCCATTCCTGCTCCTCCAAATAATAAATGCAACATGTTACATTTCAACGAAAATACATGAAATATGACTGGGTGTGGCACTAGCCCTTACCTGGTGAAGAAGATAGAAATTAAGATCACCCAACAGTTGTTTTTTCACAGCAGCCATTTTGAAATGAACGAGTTGGTAACCACAGGTGTTACTAATCACATTAACGAAGGCTCTGGGGCTAAATACAAGTGACGTGACGTCTCATCAGTCACACCTGGGTTCACATTTGATTTCAAAATGGCTGCCGTGAAAAACAATCTTTAAACTCCAGACTTTGCGTCTGTAACTATATCTGTAACACAAAGTACAAGCAAACACTCACTCAGCACAACTCAAAATACAACATTCCTGTCATATTCACAGAAATCAGTCTCCCACCTGCATGCGCACTGTGCCAATTACACAGAGGTGGCAACAATACACAAGCTACAGGTAGAGGTGCTTGTGTTAAAAATGAAAAGTAAAAGGTATTGATTCAGCCTCTTTAGTCAAGTAAAAATAAACAATTACAAGCTATAAAATCCACTCAAAGTATAAAAATAAAAGTACTTCTCTGAAGGCCATTTCTAACAGTTGTAACTGTGCAAAGCAAACTGAGACTCATGTCACATTCATATGTGAGGACTATTTATTTAGAACTATATAAATAGTAACTAACCTTGAACTATATATTTAAACATTTAAGGTTTGCTTTATAAAATCATTGAAACTGTCGCAGTGTTTAATTCCACTCAGCACACTGTTTTGTTAAGTGTGATGGAACCACCATTTCTAAACAGGACTACAAAGAATATTACTGTCATTCAGATGCTTGACACGAGCATATTGATCTGATTATAATCAGAATGCATTACTCGTTTAATCCTCACTCTAATGATATGCTCCATATGCATCATTCATAGATGCCACCTATGGACTTGATGGCCTATCTTTGAATTTATTTTACCAGGCTAATGTGTTTTCCTTTAACGCGCTACGTGACGGCATTAAAATGTTGAGGCAAGAGATTTTTTGAGTTTTAACAGTGTGATAATATTATTTAGCTCTGGTTCAGATCCAGACGGAATAAAATAAGTTGTCCATTGGTGCAACACACAGAAATGTAGCAATGATTTTGAAGAACAGGAGGAACGCATCGAGAACAGAGGATATTTGTTTGCAGTTTAAGGCTGCCTTAAAAAGTGATTTATCATTAAACCACTCTTTGAGGCAGCCTGAACATGAGCATCAAAATGTAAAATAAAGCAAACTATAAATGTCGTCCGTCCTGCCACACACAAGTAGATCTCCTGTCCTGGACTTCCTCTCTTGCACAGCAATAATAGTTTACGAGCTTTTGTTGCCATAAAAACACTAGATATTTGTGTATGTGCATAAAAGTTGACTGAAGTGCAGTTCCCATTCAAGGCTGGTTCTTGAGTCCTTCCTCAGTGTTTTCCCATTCATTATCTGGACTGTGGCAACACACCTACATCCAATTTAGGTTTCCCAGTTTCATTATGAACCAGAACATTGTTACACTAATAACATTTAATATTTCTAACTATTTGCTGCGTGCTCGCGCACGCTATTGCTCCACCATGTGCTTGCACACTGCCTGCTCTACTGTTCATAATGTTTCTCACCATCCACACAGACAGTCAGACCTCGTTATTTCAGCTGCAGTTGGGGCATGCATTTCACTTCTCTTCTACTCTTTCGTCTCTGTACCTGTCACTCAGAATCTGATGCATGTAAGGGCAACCTTCTTGTGCATGTACGCGCACCCCATTGACGCCATAGATTGAACTTATTCTGTGGGAAATGCTGCCAATGCTGTTTACTTTGTTTTCCTGTGAACCAGCTTTACTAAGAAAAATATCTTCTGCACTGGATACAGAGAGTTTTCAACTATTTTCTTTGACATTCTAAATTGACATTATATGAGCTGTATTATATTTCAAAGATAAAACCTTTTTTAAATGCTTCAGTGTTACAGGAATATTAATGCACATTCGACCACGTTTTGATGACTGAAAGCCTCTCTCTGAAAATGATGGTTTCTGATAAAAAAAAAGTCAAGCATTCAAGAATCATTGTTGGACACACACACTCACACATACACACACACACACACTTCTGTTAATGTCATATTCCGTCAGGTCAAAGCTCATTCTATCTATTGCTGGGCATATGAAGCATTTATTATAACTGACTCACATCATCTTTTTCATTTCATTTGAATTTCAAATACAATCTGATTCCTATCAAACCTGTTTATTCCTGATCTACTATTTTTATTTTAAAAAAGAGGTCTTTATAAAATAATGGATTAAATAGACAATATGGAAAGTTTTAAGTATCGTGTTGCTCATAAGCTGTGTGCACTTGACAAGCACCTACAAGAGCTCGAACAATCATCTCCCAGAGAATGGAGGCAGAGCTGTGAGAAATGAAGAGAACTTTAATCAGAATTTCCATGATTATTACCATGATTTCTTGGATGATTGATAGTTCCATTTTACCTCCATGTTAAATCTAATATTAAATATAATATTAAACTCCGAATGATGCATTATTCATGGAGAGGGTGCACGGTACATGTGTGTAGAATAATGCACACACACTGATGCAAACCACGTGTGTGCTCAAAATGTACACCTGTGCGTCAGGCAGAGAGTAAACATTTTTAATTATGCAGACACACACAACTATAAATAGATAGTGTTCTCTTATGGGGAATTCTTATAAAAAATGAAAAGATCCAGAACAGGCTAAATAAAGTGGGATATAACAACTTAAATTGTACGTTTGGCAGCTATTTTACAACATGAATACTATTTGCAACAGAACTATTCAGTTTCATTCAGAATAATAAGACCTCAGATAATATTAGGCAGAGGGAAATATGTGATTATTACATAGGCTGTATAAAGGTGGACAAAATGACAGCTCCACAAAAGTGTAGCCAATGCAATTTGTGAAAAGTGTGTGTTGGCTGGACCTTGATACCACAGGACAATCATACTGCGCCGACTCTGGCTCCAAATAACGTCAAAAGGGCAAAATGTAATAAAATGTCATAATATGTTAAAGGAAATAAAACTGTCAACGTCCATATGCAAATTTAGAAAATGAGCGCCAGTGGTCTGTCAAACTGAGATAAGAACGAGCTCAGGTGACACTATAGAGGAAAACCTTACAAGACCACCATGAGAGACGAAAGGCGGGTGCGGCTCACGGCGCCTGCGGCCTTAGTGATTCGAGAGGCTGGTCACAGGCAACTGGGATCTGATGCCTGAGGCCTGTTTCGCTCACAATCAAAAGCACCAGGGCAAGCAGTCAACAGAGACAGCATCATTGATTATTTCAGTCAATATCCGCAGCTACTGCAACTGTGGCATATCTATGATAAACTCTACCCTGTTACTCAAAAGTAAACCAATTATTTGGTTCTTTATTGCAAAAAGTTATACTTCACAGGATTCTCTTAAAGGAGCCAAAGCAAATATATTATCTATTGTTGTTGTTTTTGCCTGTAGCGCTGAAGTGCGGCACACAGATACACACAAGCACACATACGCACACCACCATATACGCTCACAGCTCAGTCAGGCAGCTGGGAGGCAGTGAGATGGGTGACCTAGATTGGGTGCCGGGTTTGAAGACATGCAGGAGAAGCCATCTGCATACAAAGTTAGAGATCTCTAACCCAGCATGAGAAACCAGGGAAGACGGAAAACTTTTTTCCTGCTATACCGAATGCAGGTTTCTCCCTCTGGTCTGTTTTTCCTTATTTTGACATGAGGACGACAGACAAGAGACAGGAAGCATGATTGTAGAAAGACAGAGTAGCCCTACGTGGTGCCACTTGATTCTAGACTCACTCTATCATCTCTACATGTCCACGAGGGCAACTTATTAGTGTTAGTTTTATATTAAATTGATGTGACAAAAATAAGACTGTCGATCTGGAATTTACTTTTGCTGCCAAATTGTGAAGAACACATTTCTCCATAAATTCTCCAGTTCTTGAGATAATTTCTCAATCTTCATCACATTTGGACCAATAGGATCTGAAACATTATATCTGATGTAGAAATATTGATCAAAATAATGACACAATTTCCTTGACATGTCAATGAATTGAAGACATATGGTATATCAAATGACATTGGATTTGGATAAAAAAGAGGTACATTGAGCTAGCCTCTATAATGCCCTTACACAATAGTAAATGAAAAGTTTAACCTAGACTTTTTGTTCCGACAGCAGTGGTATAATCCACAAAATTTACATTTGCTACAGAAAAATGAAGGAGAAGGGATTATTAAATAAGAGAGGATACTGGGTGTTTGAGAACTCTGGTGTTCTGTGGAAACCAAGTTTAAACGTTGCAACTGTGATGAGTTTTACAACTTAGATGAAGTTGTGAGGATGTAGCCTGTAGCTAAGATGCGACTAACCAATAAATGGTGGAAGAAAAATATGGTCATCAAACTCTCAGATTACAAATGCAAGATTTTGCCTAGTGCCTGAAAACAATGACGGGCCATAAGCAGGTTTTATCACCTTGACTGGCAGACTAATGGGTACTGTGGCTCATTAACACGTTTGAAAAACTACTGTCACCTTCGAAAGCCAAAGCTGTCAGCACGAAGGCAGCGTGCCACAAATTCCACTGTCACCTAAGAAACCAGACACCCGAGACGGAGACAGACAGGAAGTCACAGCAAGTCACACCTCACTGCAGCAAAGATGGAGACCATCGCAATGAAGAGAAAGTAGCGTTTGAGCAAAAGACGCCAAGTAATCAAGAAGATAAGCAGTAAAAGGTTTAAGGACTAAAAAAGATGGGATAGAAGATAAGAGACAGAGACAATAGAGAGGGTAGGAGGGGAAGAAATCAGCCACTTCCTCGTCTGTTTCTCAATTTTCTCTTCTTTGTCTCGCACCTTCCTCTCGCTTCCTTCACTCTTGTCAGAATAATAACCACTTGATAATCTCCTCATAATCGACATAATGCCAACTACAGACACAGGAATGGCAAACACCTACTCCTCCCTTTTCTGTCTGATATTAAGCTGACGGATTTGATCAATGAAGTGGAAATCTTGCATTCAGACGAGAAGCTAGTGATGAAGCAAAAAAATGTCTTTGTCAAAATAATAAAGAGGGTTTATGGGAGATATGGTCTTCTGTTATTAAGCCATTCACACTGTCAAACATAAGTGACCGAGCTGTATGACATACCTTCGTCACAAAAAGAGGCAGTGGCATCTTGAGCAAATATGCAGCAGGATGCGCTGTTGTTATTGACAAGTCATAGCTGTCATGCATGACATTAAGACGGCAGTGTGCAGGGTTTCCCCTCTGAATTTTTATCATCAGCGGGGGAGGGAAACCCTGGTGTGGGCGCTAAAGCAGCAGACATGCAGCGACAGCAAAAGCCGGAGAGAACCACGCGACCACAGATGATCAACAGCGTGGAAATACTTCTTCAGAGCAGATAAGGTCGTAGGCTGCAGCATATGGATGGCTGACCTAGAGCACAACAACACCAGGGCTATGTATAACCTTCAAAAAGTACACCCACTTACGCCTAGAGCCAGGCAGCAGCAATGTCAGCGAGAGGAAGTGTTAACATGGTGGACAAGGAGGGCAGACGACAGTCAGAGTATTCGTCCTATCACCAACCACCTGAGATCCTGTCCCTCTCCCACACATTGACAAGGGTTGCAAAGTACTTTTTAGTCGTAGTGGACAACTTCTAAAGTGCAGTGGATCAGCTGAGAGTTTGACCATCAGCAACAATCATTTATATAACCTCCCTCAGTCAGTAGACCAGGCATTGGAACATTTTCCAGTCTCAACAACTCATTTATTTCTGGATTTATTTTTGACTCCCCTACTGTGCTCACTACTGTTGAGTAAAACTCTCATTCCACTCATTCTCTGAATGTCCATTTGGAATCCAGACCAATTGTACACAGTGTGTTTGTGTGGGGAATTACCACTGTTTTATGTTATATGAGCCTTACAGGAGTCGCTGCATTTGCAATGATATATTGAATGGGCAAAAAACCCATTTCATATGGCGAGAGAAGCCATATGCATTCTTTGAAGCACACAAAGAAATCCATGTGATGATGTGCAATATTCCCAAATCCATTTATAGCAGTGAAAATATACTGTTTGCTGTCCTTGAGAGAAAAAAGGTGATAAAGGCCAACGGCGAGCAGTTGCCTGAGGGAGGGCTGTTCGTGCCTCTCACAGCTCCTTTGCAATTGTTGAAAGCTTCCGTTATATCTCAGATGCTTTGTCCTTGACCTAAACAAATCCTGTGACCACAGGGAACACAAGGCAATGAGCATTTCGGAGTGTTTTCAAACTCTGACACATTTAGCCAAGTACAGGACACTACAGTATGTATCTGCCTTTAATGGACTGACTTTGGGCCAAATGCAAGAAAAACCTGGGGCCTGTCAATGTATATATTGTTATGTCATTATCTTATCTTATTATCAAAGTAAATGTGTTTCCTTGTCCCACCATGGTGAGTTTTAACATAGCACTTTTCTCACAGATTGCACATGCAAGCTGTTAAGAAGCCATTTAGCCAAGTACATTTCCAGTGCAACAATCGTCACCTTCCTTTTCTCTTTATGATATGAGATGATGATATCTGAGTAATGAAATACAGTTTTTCTCTCTTTTTTTGAACAGTCCTTTTTGCCACAGATCCAGCACCATGCAGCTGGCCCTGCTGGGGAAAATGAAGCATCATTACTCCCTTGCCTGAAAACACAGCTGGTTCAGACTGAGGCCATCTTGAGCAGTTCAAAATTATTCATTAATTAATTAATGATTGAAAGGATGGTTCGGTTTGACTGCTGCAGGCAACTGTAGTTTCAATATGAACCTTGGTAATTTTACAATTTTGAAAATTGACTGATATTAATAATGAGCGAGCTTTAGTTGGCCATTTTAGACCCGGAAGTGAATAATATACCATTTAATTTTGCTATGAAGGCACATCCTGAAGCGATCTGGTATTGAAAGACCCATCTACCCCAATGTGCTCAGAGTGGTTAGAGTTAAAAGGAGCTTTAATCTTTGCAAATAAAAAACGTATTGTACATAAACACAACATAGAGCGGCAGGTCATTCGTAATAATACATCATATCTGTTATTTCTATTAACTTAGAAAAGTGAATAAAGCTCGATCTATGCCAATTTAAAGCTTGGATGTCATGTCATCTAAATTTGCAAAAATGTGTTCAAATACATGCGCACTTTATGAGTGAGTCATCACTCGTAAGTGCTCCGGACGCTAGGAAAAAGCCAACATGCGTCACAAGCCATCATCGGAGCCACTGACTTTTATAGAGCTTCATTCTGTTAATGCTGGAGATGACGTTTTCCCAGCACTTTTGACAGGTGGTCAAATAGCGTGTTAGGACTGAAAGTGTGCTTTAAGAGCAGCACCGCCATATTCAATATTTAAGTGCAGGCTATGCTTTCTGGATTTTCTCCTTCCTTTAGCATGTCATATAGCCCTTTCATGAATGCAAAAAGGTCTGCTGAGTAACAAAGACGAAAGTCCATGGAAAATGGAATATCATTCTTTTTCTTTCTCGTACAACACTGCTCCTGAAGTGCCTTAAAGCCCTTGTTTGCATTACTGCCTTTTCTCCACTTGCTCCACAAGCTGCCAGTCTACTGGCTGGTTTTGAAATAATGGAATTACAGCTATTAACAATCTCCAAAACTCAAATATTGACCTGTTACTGATCTTTTATGCGTTTACTGTAAAATGGAGACACAGTGAGGAAAAGTCAGAGAGTGCGAGAATGAGTAAAATGATGTTACACAGGCAGAGACAGGAATGGAGAATAGTGGGTTCAGTTGATAACCTTGACCATGACTGTCATCACGTGCCGTCTTGAACATGAAGATATGATTGACAATCAAAGGGGACAGAGGCCAACATTTAACTGGGTGTTATCTCTGACAGAGCAGGCCCGAGTCTGATCTAATGAAAGACACCATTCCCCTTTGATAGAAGCAAAAGGGAAAATTAGATGTACTAAGACCACAGACCAAAAAAGGTTTCCGTTTCACTCAAAAATTTGGATAAAAGCAGAAATTGTAACAAACCAAATAAGGTGGTTCTGTAGGCCTGTCGTATTTAATAATTGATGCTAATAGGACAGTAAATTCAGATCTCTCCGAAGAATATTTGGAAAATAGAGTTCATGGCATACCTGAAAGCAGCCAAATTAAATTTCAGATATAGAGTACTATTTGTTGTATTCATGTGAAGCTACAACGACACATTAAACTCTTTACCTCAGATTGCTGCTCCACTTCATCCACAGCAGCAACTTCCTCTTCATAATGTAGCTCACAACAATATCACGTTTTATCATTTGCATCCATAACAGAGGCTTTGATGGCAGCAGAGCTCACCACAGTATGAATCCTATAAAGCCACAGTATAGCGGCTGTGCTGTGGCTTCAGAGAAGTAATATACCCCTGAGGGTTGGATAAGAGGGGCCAGGAGCTGTCTGCAACATGGCTATATCCACACACATCCTATCACTCACACCTTTGACATTTAATACATACACAATTTATATGAGGCGACATTGATCCTGCACTAACATGCACAAACACACACACACAACACACACGCTGCCATCATCACTGCATGTTCCAGAAACTAGTTTGCATTTACATATAAGCGCTATGAAACAACCTGAACGTAAAGATTAGTCAAGCAAAATCACTGGCTCCGAATATATTTGGAACATCTACCTGGCTTCTTGTGTAAGTCTCTAAGCTCTGCACACATGGATGTAAGCAGTTTATCCCACGCAGATCCTCCGAAGCTAAAGATTGGACGGGAAATGTCTGTGAATTGCCATCTTCAGGTATTTATGGGGTTGAACTCTGAGCTCGGGCCACTTGAACCTTCACCTCAGCCTCAGGTCACATGCAGGTTTTCTGTAACTCTGTGCGATATCCAGATGTCCCGATTTCCAATTTCAGGTAGTCAGCCCATGAGGCCCATTTCATAGTATTGTGAGATGGGTCAACAAACCAATATGCAGCCCATCAATAAACAAACATGGATGGAACAACAGATCAAACCCAAAACGTTTTCATCTATGTAAAAGCACATGTCCTAAACAACGCAAAGTAAAAGCCACATGTTTCTGTGTCGTCAGAGTAAAGTAAGAGAGAGTCGTCAGTGTCCCGTTCCTAGTTAAACACTTTTGAGCCCTTGCTTCCTCTCACACTCAATCACTTGCCAGTTGATGTCAATTAAGTGTGTCAGAGTTCACGGCTTGAGTCCTCAGGGGAGGCATTGACATTCAGTCAAAGTATTTGGCTGCATTCGTCCTACTTTCAGTTCTGACCAGCCTCCTTTTCTCTCCCTATCAGAAGCACCGCCATGACAGCCCTGCTTTGCCATAGTAAGGGGTTTTGCAGAGTGTTGATATTTTTGTCAAATCAGACCAGATAATCATTTTCTTCATGCTCTCCTTAACATGCCACAGGTCAAATTCCAAGCAGGCTTCCAATACCTTTTACTAATATGATTGATGGGGTGCTGCTGAGAGGATTGTCCTTCAGCCATCTCTGTAGAGGACTTCTGAAGCTGTTAGAGTGACCTTTGGGTTATTTGTCACCTCCATGACCGAGGACCTTTTTGCTGAATGGTCACCTCTATAAAAACAGTCTTCAAATTTCACAATCACAGAGGCCACCGTTCTCCTGGGAAATTGAATTGTTTAGAAATGTATGTATACTCTAATCTATGCTCAAATACAATTCTATTGCCGAGGTCTACAGAGACTGAGAAAAACCAAGCCATTAACTCAAAGGGTCAGGGTTACGGTCTCTGTGTGTATGTTTTGATCATTATAGCTTTTATTGAAATATCCAGTGAAAACCTCTAATGTTGTCCTACTGATGTCTGTACAAAGTGTTGGCACAGTCTGTGCTGCTGCAATACTACACTGCAGGAAGTAGTACTGTGTATTTTAAACATGTTGAGAAAAAAAGGCAATCAACAAAAGGAAGTCAGGGCTTCATGCCACAGCAAGTTAATGACTTTAAAACCCGACAAGAACAGAATAAGACAGTGGATTCAAACGATGAAAGACCAGCACAGTCTCTGAAACTGTATGTTACATGGTATTAAAAAACCTATCTCCTCACATGTGATGCATGCAAGTGAAGCCGACACCCCTGCACACATGGCACATGCAAGAGAAGGCGCGCACAAAAAGGCTTGGATGTTATTCCCATGCTCTTCCAAATGCTAGAAGCTGAAGGTCTTCCTGCTGGTTGCGTTTGATCCCACTGGAGATGCCATACAGTCTGTCAGAGGAAGGGAGATCCCCCTGGGACCCTGCTGCCTCAGTCCTATCTGCATGATGTCATCCTCACACTCACACACTCTTTTTTCTCTTTGCATTCAACAGCCTGCATCACTCCTCTGCCTTTCTTCTCTCCTCTCATCGTTTAATTCTTTAATATGGGGCTGTCATGTGTTGTTTTCGCAGACAATCATCTTCTGTGTATGGAAGACTGTTCTGCTGCAAATGCGGTATTCAAACTCCTTTCTGCTGTTTTGTAATGTAAATCATTGGGCATCAGCGTTATAATTTACTTTGTAGCTCTGCCACATCATTTTCTTTTCTCCTGCACTATTCATTCAAAATGTGTCAGATTATTACCAGTAATATAGCTGGAGATGTCTGACAGGCGTATACGTATGGATGTGTGTGTGTGTGTGTGTGTGTGTGTGTGTGTGTGTGTGTGTGTGTGTGTGTGTGTGTGTGTGTGTGTGTGTGTGTGTGTGTGTGTGTGTGTGTGTGTATTCTGTGTTCAAATGTGTGGGGCAGGTCTGGAAAAAGAAGGTCGCTGTGCTGGCATTTCTGTTTCAGTGTTATTGTCCTATTCTCCTTATCAGCCACTAAACACATTCCTCCAGATAAATGCATTGGTGCTCTGTGTGTGTGTGCCTGTGTGTGTGTGTGTGCCTGTGCGCGTGCGATCTCACCATGTTTAGCCATAATTGCGACCGTTTGCTTGGCAACACCTGAATAAGTGCATAACATCATTTGCAAGTGTGTGTGTATCTGTCAGAGAGACAGTGGAATAGAGGGAGATAGGGCGAGCGAGGGAGCAAGAAAGGGTGAGGACGATAGAGGCATTCAGGGCTCTCTCTGTTTCTCTCCCTTTCTTTCTCTCTCTGGGTCCTAAGCCCTTGGGTGTTACAGAAGAGTTCCACTGTGTTAATCTCTGTGTAATAACTGAATCACAGAGAAAACAAAAAAGTTCTTTTCACAAGCCAAAAGGCCTCTGGGCAGCTGGTTAGTCTGTCTGTTTGACTCTGTGAGTGTGCGGGTGTGATTTTGTGTGTGCATACAAATATATGCCTGAAAATTGAAAGCCAGACAGAGCGCTCCGTCGGATCTGAGTAAAGCGAGTGAGGTTAGGAGATATTTCTGCCCGAATCCAGAATCATGCTTTCAAAACAAGTTTCAACAGAAACAAAGAGGCACAAACATAGATGGCGCAGAGCATTGAATTCTTTATAAATCCAATGTATTGTGTTGAAACAGAGAGATGATCATTAAAAAGCAGTCGGGATATTCTTTCCCTTTCTTTCCTCAGGGGTTTAAAAAGGCTCTTTTCTTGGCCTGGACATCGCCATAAACCACTCCTTGTTCTCTCAACTCTGTCGCCGATTACACGTTCATTACCGCACACTTTTTAAACGATTTTAGGATGATCACCATTAACAAAACAGCATCGAGCAATGTGCCCTTAACTACTCCCAGCAGGACACCTTCAACAGTTCGGCCAACTCAAGTTATGCAAGTCAATAAAGCATAAAACACGCAATTATACACGTCATGTTTTGCTAAATAAACACAGAAATCGTCCTGATCCTAAATACTTCTAATAAAAAGACAAATATTTCTTAACAGTCTACAACAAATGTATTTTGAGATTTGACAAATTTTCTCTGCTACTCTCTACGACATAAACGCACTTTTCTTTTTTCAATAAATAAATGAATGTTTTATCAACTATGATTTTTATTATAGGGTTGATTTGAACAGGAAACAACGACCTTCCGTTGCCAATTAGGGGTCGTCTACGGAAAGTCCCTTTACAGAGGGTTAACCAGAATCTTACCCCATATTGTATCCCGTGGACATATTTTTGGGCCATATATCATAGAGCTTTATGCCACTTGAATTTCCTGCCCTCTACCCGTGTGTGTGTGGGTGATGGATGGACAGAGACGGACATATAAAAACACTGCTTGATTTGGAGAGGCAGAGGCAGGTTCACAAAAGCTATTTTCCTAGAAGCTATTCCACTGCTCGGACTCCCACCTAAACAAGAGAACCAAAGCCATCAAGGTTGTTTGAGGAGGTTAAGACTAATACATTGAGTTCTTTCAAGTGCTTTTGAAAGGAGGACAGAATCAGGAGTTAAACACAAAGACTGATAAAACATGCCTCCCCAAGCTGATGGCCTTGATAGACTGTTGTTGAGGAGCACAGCGAGTCGAGTACTTTGGAGTAACAATGGTTGCCAAGGAAACAGACAAAAGACAGGCATTAATGCATTACCAAAAATAAAACTACGTAAATAAGCTGGAGAATAGACGTATAATAATCATGTAATTGAAGTTATAATTATATATCATTGCCTTGCGGGAAGTGGATTTTCATTATTTAATGTTAATCGAGGCTGTGTAGGACAGGTATGGGATCATTAAGGGGAAATAAAAAATAAAAGGAGAAAATTGGGAGGACGGTTATATGAGGGAAAGGAAATTCTACTGTGGAGATGTATTGTTTTGTTGTCTTGCTATGTGTTTGCAATTCTCTATATGGATCAAAATAGGAATCAACCCAAACACTGGCAACCATCAGCAAGTCTGTCTGTCTCCTAAACACCTGAATTAGACTGTGAGGGTGAGAACTGAATAGCTACCATCAGAAAGCTGCTCGTTTGATGGGAGGAGTCGAGATCAAGAGACCCAGACGGCCAAATTCTCTTTCAGCCATTTGTCCAACAGCTTTTGGTCTTGATTTAATCCCACCACCTACAGCTGTCACGAATTCCAAAAGTTAACAAGGCTCAAAGGCAGGGTGGTTAGCAATGACACAGCAGGGAGGTTCCCTATCCAAATCCCAGTTTGGTCGGAGCCTATCTGTGTGGAGCTTACAGGCTCTCACCGTGTTTGCGTGGGTTTTCTCTAGGGATGCACCGATCCGATATCCGTGCGGAGCCGACAGTGCCCGGCGCCTCTCCCCGCGGCCCCGGTGCGAGCCGAACCGCCTCCACCGGTGCCGCGGGGCTCCCCGGACCCGGGCTGCCGGCTGCTGCCCCGGGACCGGCAGCCGGAACTTTGCCCACTCCGCCCGCCGCCGCCGCTAGCTTCCCCGGGGCGGCTGTGAACCCCGGTCCGGCTCCCGGTCCGGCCCCCGGACCGGGAGCCGGATCTCCCGCCCTGGGGAGATCCCGCCCGGATCTCCCGCCCTGCTCAGTTTGAACGGAACCGGCGGAGCTGCAAAGTTGGTGAACTCGCCCGCGGGTGACTTAGAACTGGTGCGGACCAGGGGAATCCGACTGTTTAATTAGTATCGGTATCGGATCGGTATCGGCCGATACTAAACCTCAGATATCGGTATCGGAGGTGAAAAAAGCGGATCGGTGCATCCCTAGTTTTCTCTGCATACTCCATTATCCTCCCATGATCCAAAGTCAAGCAGATTGGGGTTAGGGTTAATTGGAGACTCTGAATAGACCATAACAGGTTTGAATGGTTGCGTGTGTCTGTATGTTGGCCCTTTGACACACTGGTGACCTGCTCAGGGTGCAGCCCGCCTCTCAAGACAGCCGGGATTGGCTCCCAGATAATGGATGGATGACGTGCAAATTTGCAATCTATGGTGTAAAACACAAAACATTTTGCAGATGCAGTAGTGTCGACTTTGCTTGCGAGCGTCGTCTATTTTCATAGCATTAAAACGTGACATTAATGGCAGGTCAAGAGGTCAAGGCTATGGTGAACGCCCTCTACTGGATGAAGAGACAAACTACTTCTAAGCCTGATCCGCTGGATAGTTTGAAATCAAACATGTTTTTACAGTTTGATTGTGAACTTATCTGTTAAAATGAATGTGCACATAAAAAGCGACTTTAGCAAACACTCATTTCATTTTCATTTTTGCAATAATAGATTATTATTCACTGTGGTCTGGAAATGATCCATGTGTTTGTGTAACATCAAATTGAATTAACACAAAATGAACGCATATGCAAGATTTATACCAAGGAGCAAATAGAATTTTGTGTCAGCCTTGTTATTAAATAGCAAAACACAATAACTACGGAGGTACTATTGTCTCAGATTCGTCCAATTAACCTCATATTAACCCACATCACTGATACCCTGTCATTTTATGATAATTTGTTAATATTTGGTTTGCTTTGACCATAAGCTTTCCTCAGAGATCGAAAGAAATAATCACAGGTCATGCTGTTATATGTCAGACCTCTGTCATCTTATCACCAGTATGTATGCATGACAGGCTGCTACTGTGAAAATTTGAATTTCAGATTCCCGTTTCCCCTCCAACAGGCGCTTTAATGACAGATCAGCTCCCTTCTCACGAGGCCACAGTTAATGAGAGCCTGTCTGTTTGGGTATTCCTACAACCGCCTATATCACGGGAATAACTGCATGTAAAAAAAAATGATATGACCAAATGTGAAAAATACCAGCCAAGTAGTACAGTACAGACAGATTACAATAAATTATAAAGGATAAATACATCTCTCAAAAATAATAAAGATACATTTCTAATATTGGCCGATATTGGCAGCACACCTGCACTGCTACAGTATCTACAGTCATATTACAACATTATTGATAAAACACACTCTTCTTGCTATACTTGGATGTACACCTCACAGATTCTAATCATTATTGTGACGCATTATATCACTCCCATCTCCACAGTGGGCTAATGAGCTCTGCTGTCATAGCAACCAGAGCAGCCCAGCGAATAATTACCACTATTGCCGGTAACCTGCTGACCCTCTTTTTACCCTGCGGTGCAAGTGACAAGGACACAAGACAGCGGGAGTATGTTTCCTCAACTGATTAAAGTACCGGCACCGGGATGCATTCGCTGTGCCTTTGTTCATCAGGTGTACCTCCACAGTGTAGTATGTGCGTGAGCCAGTCACAGCATGGAGTTCCACTCAACCCACACGCACCAGCCGGCTAACAAAGAGAGTCCACCGCTGGGCATGAGTCTGAGGGCGGTGAGCCGCCGCTGGAGAGACAGTGGAGGCCTCTGTGCTCGCTTTGGCCCCCCCGCCACCTTAGTGAATGTGCTATAATAGGCTAAAGAATAACACTGGCTGACTGACCATCAGTGAACTGAAATTCTGAAGATTTTCAATCATCCAGGTCATGGTATCTTCAGAAGTTGGACAAGTGTAAATAGGCAACAGGACTCTTGCCTTTGTACACTCTTGTACAATTTAACAACTCTAGAAGGTCCGTATTTTTGGTTGCATCCTGAATATATATATGTACCATTCATGTGTTTCCTTTACTCAAATTTATATCACTGACCCATTATAATCTCACTACATGGAGGGGGAAAGGAAACGACTGTCTAAAACAAGGTTTAATGCAGACTTTCTGGTGGAGGACATGCAAATGATGTAACGCTTTGAAACACTTGACGAGATCTAAAAACTTCCGCTCCTGGCTCAGCCTTACCGTCATAAGGCTTTGCATGCTGGCGGGCTGAGAACCTCCAGATATGATCAAAGCCAAGTCACCTCAGTGTGCCTTTGGTTTCATTAGAATTCGTGATCCGAGATTGCTCAACATTTTAACAAAGTTGTCATGCGTAAGAGACTAACAGGATTGAAATCAGTGTTCCTTTTCTGTTTAACCCTAGCAGATAAAAGCTGGTTCATCTCTAACCTTTCTTGTTTTGGAAAAAAATGACACTCTCCCTTACACATGCAGACGTGAAGATGAAAATGTATTTGACGGACACTTAGATATTTCACTTTTGTCCATGTCCCATCCACTGACATGGAGGAGGCTGGACTTATTACCTTTGTTGCAGCCAGCCACCGGGTGGAGATCAAGTCGCTTTGGCTTGACTTTTGGGGAGCAGTCATTTCATCAGTCTATGTTTCCCACCCACAACTTTATGGGCGTTTTCCCATTCAGAAATGGTCAAAATCACCATCATGTCATTCAAATGTGACCTTTTGAATCTGCATACACCAACCCTAACCATCTTTTAAAGAGTAAGGCTCCAGACAGCGTAAACTACTTGCAATAAATGTAACCCCAAAGTGCGTTGTGCAATCAATATTTTATCTATTGGCGAGGCCTGTGTGGCTCATTACAGCCTGAATGGGTCCTTTGCAGACACACACTGACAAACCATCTTTCATCACTCCGTGTCTGCAGCGCAGGTCAAATTAGTTCAATTTATATCACATATGCAAAATGAAAGCAGTGCGGCAGGCAGTTACTAATTCAACCTCCAGTGTTGTGTCGTCTTGTCTATCTGCCGCCCACAGAGGGCAAAGGCGAGAAAAGAGATATGAGACTGACAGAAATGGTATGTGTGTGTTGAGTTGTGCAGTTTCCATGCATTTCAGGGAGGCTTTTTTCCCCCTTAATCCCTTTGAAAAGCCTCTCTCTGACACAAAGACTTTCACTCAAAATCTCTGGCACAAGCCCAAAGCCAGCAGATTTCAAGCCTAATTGGTCTAAACAACAGCAAGGGGTATCTTATCTCCACAAATCACCGCGGAATTTTCGCAAAGAATGTGTGAGCAGCATTTGTTTGGTTTGTTCAAAACTAAAAACAGTCTCCCAAAATACAATTAAACAGCAAAAATGTGTATCATGCACACATGGCACATGCTGTATAAGTCAAAATAAATTAACTGAACATTTGCATAAAAGGACAGACAAAGTTAAAGAACAGATGGTGTTCGAAAATGCCCAATCGCCATCAATGTGTTTGTGTGAACCATTCTTTCCCATTTCTGATCTGCTCTCGTTATTTTTCTATTACCACAAAAAAGTACTGACACAGACACACGTATATTCCATAATCGGAATCTGCAATTTAAGCCGTTTTCTTGAGCTCTTGAATCTTAGTTTTTCCAAGTTGTCTTCTTAGGCGTATTCTACCTGTACAACCCCTCTTTTTCATCCAGAGATATTTGAATTCTGTTTTTGATTTGGTCCGTCGCATGTTAGAAACATCATCAACACGCCCACTCACTCACTGTGAATCTTACGCACAATATCCTGATTTGGACATTTGCCTTCTCAGATACACCCACTCCCGCTTATATCAGGGGTTTATCCAGAGTTCAGTGCAGGTCGGAACGCACTTTTTCCAGTAACAACGGAGCTGCTGTACTTCTGTGGTGCCACTGTTTACATACGCCAGTAGAAATTCATGAGCTGCACGATATCTAAGTTCATTTATATGCAGATATCAACAGAGAGTTACTTGATGAATTATACATTGCAGATGCAGCCCACAGAAGACAGATGAGTGAAATTAATGTGCACTTGCACTTCCACAGCCTGGCCGCAGCTGGGATCTGCACGGTTATACCCATGGAAGAGATATCACAGAGACTGAAGAAGAAACAACAAATGTTATTTATGAGGCAATTTGATGTTGAGTGAGTTACCACAGCACTCCCTTAGCAAACAAAGTTCCCCCGAAATTATGCACATCCGTATTCATTTTCAAGAAAATTTTGTTAAAACAAGGTTTGAAGGACTCTAGTGAAAAGAGTATGAAAACTCATAATAACGTGGAAAAATGGAAGACGTGGTTGAGGAAGCGCGTCGTCCTTTTTTATGAAACATTTAAAGACCCCCTTTAAATGTCCACATTTCTTTATACTCCTACACATACTTTATCTTCAGCTGGTTTCCAGTTCTGTGCGTCTGATTTAGTCCTGTGTTACCAGTTGCCACCAATGGCCGGAGACCAATTCACATATGCATAGGTCAGTGACAACCAAATGAGGAAAAGGTAAACTCGAACATCCAAGCCATTTTAAAACCATTAAGAGATTTAAAATAAAACTCTCAAAAGTAATTAGTTTAGGTTAACAACTCTCAAATGAAAAGATTCCCAGGTTCTAACAAACAATTAGAGCCTGGGAACAGGACATCTGTGTAAAAAACTAAAAGCTAGGTTTTATTTTTAGGTGACCTTGGGAATTGTTGCAGGAAAAGTGTTGTTTCCACAGATTGTACTGTATATAACGATGAAAGCATGGGAACACGATACCACACACTCCGGCTTCAAAAGCACAAGATATCAGCGTTCGTGTGCAGGATATTTCGGCTTCGTTTCTGGACAGTGGGAGGAAGTAGAGACACTTTCATCTATTAATACAGTCAATGGTTTCATCAGAGTGTAAGGCTAAACAACTTGTCTTCATGGGGATAGTAAAATTATTTATTTCACATCAGCCAGCTTGTTGAATTGTACCGAACTGCCAAGTACCGGCAGCATCCACTGCATGCTTAGTTAAACACAATCTTAAACATAAAGCATTCCTCTTCCTGATGTCTGTGATATATAATTCATGGGCCACCACAAGCAACAAAACAAATCATGCATCTCCATCTTTCTTTGTACCATAATAACTTAATGTTATGTGGCTCTCTGCAGCCCACGGCTGATTCACTTCCATTTTAATCGGAAAACATCACTCGAAGTTACGTGCTCTGTATACTTTCAAGTTAAAAGACAGCATTTTGTTGCCAGGTGTGCCGTACAACAAAGGATGCCTCAGGAGGAAGTGGGCATGAATAAAAATGCTGAATATCAGGAAAGAGCACATAGTTTGTACTGACATGAGCTTTACTCGGAACAAGCACAATGCGGAGCTGGACAGAAAATCTGTCTTTGTTAGCTCAGAGACTGTGAAATGAAATCGAATAATGTGGACAGCGGGAGCTGAGGCGCGACTGGATGTAGCTCTCCAGTGTCAACACACATCAATAAACAACCTAATAAAATGCCCCACGGTCAAAACATTATTTCAGCGGCTGTTCTTTCGGATGTGTTGAAAACGCTCGCCGCTAAAATCCTCACTTCCTTACAAATTGTACTATGTCATCTGCCTCCTACAGGTGGTTCATAGTGAGCGTGTCAGTCTTTTCGTAAGGCATCTTCCCACTTTTGCCTCGTCTTCCTCTCATGTCAGCCTCTTCCTTTTGCTACTTCCGATCCCCAATTCCACATCTCCTTCCCTCCATTCAACTGCCTCCATTGATTGAGGTGGACACAAATCTACGCACACAAACCCCTTCACACCAGGGCAATCAGGTGAGGTGGCTCGATCCAGTAATGGGTCATACTGGTGGTCTGATCCCCATCATTTCATCAAACCCTTCGTCTGTGGATATGTGCGAGAGATTGATTGATTGACCGGTGGAAGTAGCCACAGCAATACTTGGCTGATAAGTATCAGTGTGTGCTGCTGACCACAGGCATCGCATATGGCATATACCACTTGGCTGGCCTCGAGCTTTTAAGATAGAAACACCAGTGTGTCTGTGTCTGCGTGTGTGTGCATGTGCGTGTGCGTGTGCTCGGCGTGTGTGTGTGTGTGTGTGTTTGTGTGTGTGTGTGCGTGTGCGTGTGTGTGTGATCAGGTATGACCCAAGATCTGTCGAATGACAAAAGTGGATAAAGGCAAAATGGGTTTTGGAAAGTAAGAGTTAAGATTGTAAATTATACAACATCTAATTTTTTTACCACCTTTAAAGTACAGTTGGATACAATATTTCATGAAGCCGTCCCGCCTCGTTGGTCAGGGTTACAACAACTAGGTTAAAGCAGCCGCCTGTATTGGACTCTCGAAGAAGGTAAGCTTATGTACCCACGAGGACGGGACAATTTCATTTGTCAACACTACATCAGGTATTCTGATTGGAATTGGTTGGGGACATTTAACAGTCTTGTTGCACGAAGAATCCAATCGCAGAAGAAAAACTCCTAGCACAAACAGGGGCTATCCGAGTTTTAGGTTCAAGTATTACTAAATCTGAACGTGTAGACAATAAAGATAGGGAAAAAATACTACCACCATTTTTATAATTTTTTTCTTAATTAGGTCATTAACATAGTTTAGGTCGATTAATATGAAGTAAACATGCTTCATAAAGATAACATATGTCATACATGCTGGTTTGCAGATGTAACAGTTGAAAGATGAGAGTGAAAGTGAAGATAAATCCATTGCAGGATTTCACAGCGATGTTGCACACATATTGCACAAGTTGTTTGTCGCACTTGAAATGAAGTTCAGTTAATCATCATCACTGCTACACTACGGGGTGGAGGCAGAAAGCAAACATCTTGACTCATCCGCTTGTTTGTTTTGGCAAAGATGATCTGAAGTTCAGCACCAAACCTTTCATGTTCATTATCAGACACAGCTTGAGGGAGTTTTAACTTTCAGAACACCGAGATTTTTACTTTTACACTTTCATTTTACATCTTTTTGGCTTTTTCTATCATGTTTTCTCTCAAAAGCGAGAATCTGTAGAAACCCCATCCCTTTGATTAGTGATTCGTCACAGCGAGAGACTGATCTACAACAGGTTCATAGTATTGTGCTCTAAATTACCACCAGTCATTTCTTGTTATTCTCCTTTGTTTGGAGAGAGGTTCACTTACTGATGATAGATATATAGCCTCATTTGTCCTGCTCTCTCCCATTCTGTTGATGTAAACTTATAACAATGACTAGAGAGAGAATGGGGAAGTGTGCTACATTAAGGTTAATGACAGCAAATTAAATTGAGCTCATTTCAGTCAACTTTTGCTGCCCCATTACTCCAACAACATACAAATCTAGTTCACAATTAAAAGAAAATTAAATTCTAAAACAAATTAAACTCTATGGGCAGTAAAACTTTGTCTTGTTGACTCAGACATTTAGATTATTCCTGTGCTTGCCTTTCCCAACATTGACATTTTAATACAATATTCTGAATGGTATTTCTGTTTATTTCTCATCGCCTGCAAGCCTCAGAAGTTGATCTGCATCAGCGATTACATTCCTGGCCTGTAGGTGGCGTACACTGAATGGGGCTACAGGTCAAGAGAATAGATCAGTGTTCACCAACCCTTCGATCATGGTCAGTCGCCTCTGCAAAAATAATGAATACGACCCTCCTAAGTGGGTTTTTTGGAAAATATCAGGGGTTGACATCTCGGCTTACGTTTTGAATTAAAAGTGATCTTTGGTGACCACTTGCACATAACTGTACATAAAGATCGCCAATATGACTGCTCCTAAAAAGTGAAGCCAAAGCATCTCAGTTGTCTCCTGGTGGCTGGCTGCAGAAGAGGTCATAAAGTCCGCCCTTACATGTTAGTGGATGGGACATGAACCAAAGTGTAATCCTTAAATAATTTTTTTCTCAAATGTGGTGTCACATTCTTATCACATTGATGTTTGTTCAAGTGGTTAATTTTTTCAGCTAGTTATTCGATGGGGTGAATCATCATATTTGTCATCATTGGCAAGCAGCATGTATTAGCAAGGACCCCGATATCGCAGGTCCATCCCCCGATCACTACTTTACAGATGCCCTTAGCGCAAAATGGCAGCATTTGTATCCTAATACCTTGGTTGCAGTAAAGAGGACATGTACATTTTTATATTCAGTCTATGATGCAGAGCAGCAGGTGTAAAAACTGCTGGCTGCAACTGGAAAATATTGGCACGACTGGATTTCAAGTGCTAAGACACTGTCTCCGCCGTGTGCTTTCAAAGAAGAGACAACACACAAACACACACTCGCTCACACTGAGGCGCAGGTGTTCACATCTCTACAAACACATTATTTCCCACTTGACCGGCCAGGTGGATAATGCTATGTTTCTGTGCAAAGAGACAATACATGAAGTCAACAGCAATACACCTCTCCGCTTCCTGCCGCATAGTGTGTCATCATGCCACATCTTTTTGAAAGGGGAAAAAAAACGCTCACACTCGAGAGCTGCAACGTTTTGTCCAGCACTAGAGTCGTTGCTTCAAGGTCAATAACAGTCCGACAGAAATGAGTAGGCAGTGAAATAGAAATGCAAACAACACCATTAACACAACGTCAGCGGGAAACAGCTTGCTATAGAATAATGCATTGTATTAAAAGTACCCACACACGCTCCTACACGTTCATACCGCACATACCGAGAGCACAAGCCAACAGTCACACAGTCTCCCCCAACCTGTGGATGTATTGGAATTCTGATGAAGAGCGCACATACATACCATAAAAGGTCATGATGACGTTTCAGCAGATGAACAAACACCCACGCTTCCGCACTTAGTCACACAAGTCATACGAGCTTTGGGCACATTTCCGCCCGGGGAAATCAAGATGATCTGTGTGCTCCGGCTATGGCTCGTCTTTGATGCTCAATTAGCTCTGACAGACCTGGTGAGCTGATCCAATTATTAATTCAGCTTAGCAAGTTCAGTGTGACAGGCGCAGACATGATGTCATGGCGAGGCAACCGCAGACATATTGCTCCCACTGCCGGCCTCCGCGCTGAACAAAGACCATTAGGCTTTAATATGCAGCTTTTTAAGCTTCTGACTCGACAGTGGTGAAGGGCTGTGGTTTTATCTCATCACGCCCTCTATGGTTTGTTTTTTATTCACACCTTTCCGTCACTTCTTGCATTTAATGACCCCTGGTCCCTGTTAAAGGGACTCTTACCTTTGTTGCATTTGAGAATTACAGCACATTCAAATCATCCCGCCTTCCTCCAATGCCCCACCCCCTCGTTCCCATCCGCGGTGTTTTTTTGAAGAAACTTTATTTACAAGCAGACTTACAATCTACTGCTTCCGCGCACGCACGTGAGTTTTTGTTTACCAAAGCAATGGATTCGGTAAGTTATATACATTTACATTCACATGCCTTGATGACGCGGGCCCGAATGCGCCACAAGAAGCAGACGGAAAACCTGCATGTCCATGCAGCAAACAGACAGGTCTGTCGGCCAATAAGGTCCTTCGGTCCGAAGAATTTTATTGGTTGAAGTTTTCACTAAATATTATGAGAGTGAAATAATTGTTTGTTTTTACTCCTGGTGGGTCTGTCTTGCATTTTAGAGTGTCATTACCTTATTAATACCAATTTAACCTTATCCAAAAAAAGTGTAAAAATGCAACAAAGGTAAGAGTCCCTTTAAGGAGGTTCGGCCGATGTGTAGACGAAGGCAGGTAGGTGCATTGAAGTTGTGAATGGACAGGTTTAATGAAGCCTCGTCTACACTACTGTGGATATTTTCCCCTCAGTTTCAAATAATAATCTCTATAACAAAAATATATCACAAAATCAGCGATCTGTCAAATACCAGGGAAGAATACTGTGGTCCAACTAAACACTGGGCAAATACCAGGAAGCCGTGATGTCATTTGTTTCCCAAATTGCTCCATTTTACATGAACACCCAGCCACACGGAAATCTGTGTTTTTGAAATCTATCCTTTGGTATGTCTTTGTAAAAATCTCAGTTTTAAAACGTCGGTGTGTGGACGACAGGAACACGGGAGAAAGAAGTTTGTCTTGCAAAATGTCTCCACTAGTGTGAAAAGGGCGTGAGTCTCTGGTCGTACGGCAAAATTACGTGGAGTAAAAACACCAGGGAGGAGATGAAAGCAACAGGGGCTGGGAGCACAAAGTCTTCAGACACAAGGGAGGCAGGGATAACTGGACACATCAGCACTGGACAGACAATGGCAGAGGGGGAGAGAAAACTAGACAAAGACCTGGAGTAAAACAGAAACAGTTGACATCAAAATGAAACAGGGAGTCCAAATAGTCCTGAGTGTCCAAAGAGTCCCTGTAGCGTCCCTCATTAAGGGTCGGATCATGACACCTTCTCACTCAACCTCTCTTCTGCTTCCTCTTCCGACGGCTGACAAGCCTCTGCCACTCCCCAACAAGATCTGTCGATAGCTCTTACATTTCCACCTCTCACTCTACAGCCCATCTCTCCCCGTCTTCTTCACAATTTACCCCTCATCGTTAATCCATCCTCCTCTCACCTGCAGCCTCAGATTCCCTCTCTCTCTCTCCTTATGCTTTTTTTGTCTCAATACATATTTTGGGTTCCCATACCCCCCCCTCCCCTCCTTTATTTCTCTTCTAATTCTTCTTTTCTTTGTTTCCCCTGCCTTGCGCTAAAGACTGAAGGGAAGAAGGGAGGATAATGGAGTGGAGGAGGAGGAGGAGAGCAGAGGGCTGACAGAGGGAGTTCCATCTGCAGCGAGCTCATTAGACGATGGGAGGAGAATTGGCAGCAGAAACACTCAAGGCATCCACGCACACACCCCTCTCCATTTCTGACTGTCTGCCTCTCTTTCACTCAAACACACATATTGCTACCTTTCTGGACTCGTTTCAACGCCGACACATCCCTACCTCCCCTCGCTCGCTCTCTCACTCCCTCTCCCTCTCCTCTTCCTGCTGTGTTCATCAACGTCCTGCTCTCATTAATCACTACAGTACACAATACACAGCAATTGGCGAATGGTTTTACCTTTTACTACCTTCCAGTACAACGAGGCAATATATTTTTACTACGTGTGGCATCAGTGGAAACCAAGCCATAAATCCAAAGCATTGTTTAACTTGGACAGGTTCTCTTCTTCGCTTGTCTTTTTAAGGTAAGAGAAAGAAGTGGGTGAGATATTCGTGACGGGAAGACAAAATGCTCGGCAACACTTGCGATTGCTGGCTACCTATGCCACCTGCTGTCTGCGATTGACCCTGCATTTGAATATAATGCAACTATACATGATAGATGATTTGCTCGTCACTGTATTCTTCAAAATTCAACTCAAGTGCCATTCGGAGCCACTGAAACGGAAAGAGGCCAGGCTCTAACTCAGACAGGTAACCTAAGCAATTGTTGTCTGAGCTGCAGTAATTAGGTGACATTGTCCACTTCTTTGACCTCGAAGCTGCCAAGAATTTCTCTCTCCTTTCTGGCTTTCCCATGAAGGTCAGCAGATGGCTAGAGGATACAGTTTCGGTGCTGGGAAGCATGAATGAAAGGTGGCCACGTCACATCAGCAGAAGTATCCAATAAGTCCTGAACAGTTCTTTGTTGGCGTTCCGAGAATTACTCCCATGTTGTCGATTGGTTTTGACACTTCTGAAAAAATCTGTCATCCTGATTCCCCCGTCACTACGTAGAGGTCAAAGGGCAAGAGACCACCCAACGTCCTGCGAGCTGTGAGGGATTTGGTGTCGTGCTCAAGGACACTCCAGGGAAACAAATGAGGCCTTGGATCCAGATCTTTGGGTTGACAAATGGCCTCTCCTGAACCACACTTCAAAAGTGACATCAACCTTGCTCACTCAGATGTGTCTATTAATCGAATGTATTAGTTTAGCATAAAGTTAATCCATGTGTACATGAATAAGGTCCACTCATTATGCAGTGTGTTTGAATACTATGCCTCAAAAGGTCAGGAACGTAGCCTTTCTATAGCTGGCTTAGCTGAGGTGAGCCAAAAACATGGGTAAGTGTAAATGTTCAGAGCTGAAGGTATTGAGAAACCCACACATTTCCTTTGTGGCTTTGCAGAGTGCTACAGTACATGTACTCACCAAGGCTAAACTAGCTGAGTTTATAAAGGAGAAATGTGTTTTTCAGTTTCTAGTGTGTTGTAGGATTGTAATCGTTTGCCAAGTTACAAAGACCAAAGCCCAGAAGTAAAGGGAGCTCCTCTTCGCCACAGAAAACACTGCTCCTGAAGTTCCTGAAACACCCCATCAGAAATCAGGCCGATACCTCCGGGGAATCATGGTACCTCGTGACATCAGACCTTGCCGCTGGCTTGCCCTCTTATAAAGCCAGGTAAAGCCAGATTGGAGGTCAACAATTCCTACACATACTGGAAGCAGTTGACCAATCACTACAGGACGGGCTAGCTGGCCAATCAGAGCAGACTGGGCTTTATCCAGAAGAGGGCCTTAAAGAGACAGGAGGTAAAACCAAATATTTAAAAATGTGAACCTGAATATGGGCAGTATGTCTCCTTTGATGAAGCTGTGCTAATAAAATTAACAAAACAAATAAGGTAACTAATAACTTTTGAATTAATCACAGAACTTTAATACCACTAAGTTTGTCGATAAGTACGTCATGATTCCATTTTCCAAGTAACTTGCCAAACACTGCAGTAGCACTGAATTATGCAGCGTGGTATACTGCATGATTTGTGGTGCTTACGCAGAAATACTTTCAAGTTCTCATAACTTAAATTAAATTAATTTCCTTCCTTATAAATATGCTGCCAATCCAGTATATTCCCCAAAAAACGCTCTGCATATAAAATGAGAAACTCTGAATATATCCCTGATACTAACGCATTCCATTCCAACTCTGATTAATAATGAAATCAATGGTGATGAGAATCTCAAGACTGACTCTAAAGGACAAACTTTAGGAAAACGAATCACATCCAGGATTGGTCGAACATATCCCGATAACACAGCGATGTTGGGTGCACTATATACGGCACCCTTGAGGGAGAAGAAGAGTGATATTAGAGGTTAAATGGTCTGTAACATGTCTGCAATCTTGTAACAATTCCACTGTAATGGGGGGATATTGTAAAATTGTCCATTAGCAGTGACACATCGCTGTTTTTTATATTATTAAACGGGCGCATACGCATCTAGTAACAGACACGAGCATCAGGACATCTGATTGATGAGTACGGCAAGGCTGTCAATTAGCACATCCCCTATGGCCATGAATATGCAGTTAATGCAATCAGCATGTATGGATCAAATGTCAGCCAGTTGCCTGAGGCCCACTCACACTGCAGTTGAGTGGATATATGGAGGTAAACCTGAACAACACATTGCAGGTAACGGAGCTCAAGGACACAAACGTGTGAAATCAAAGCATCGGCTTTTCAGTCTCTGATTCATCTTGAAGCTGCTTCTTTTTCAACTTCTGTAATTTCCTTTTTCTTTTTGTCATGTGGAAGTAAAAGATAAAAGGGATTTCTATAACGTAAATATGGATATTCTATAGTTTATGAATTGGGTTTATTGTCAAATCACCAAAAATGTAACTGATAACACAAGACAGTCTATTTTGGCAGCAATAATGATAACTGCAACAGTAGCTTTTGAGCAGCATTCAGATGTTGCCTCTGGGCTTGTGTCCCACCTCAAAGAGCTGCCATATCTGCCACTGGGACCCAGTGCTTCTTGAGAGGAAAGCCATTTATGCATTTTGAACAACCATCGAATCCAATATTGAGTTGTTGTTTTTTAAAGACAACACACTGCTGAGGAGAGGAGATGGACACATCCACTTCTTTCAGGAACATATATGACTCAAGTTGAATTTTGGGTGTATCTTGTGATAGAATAATAAATGTACAGTGTGACACAAAAGGGCTTGAGGTCAAAGGCCAAGTATAAAAGAGCCGCTCTGAAAATAGTAGAGACTCATAGCTTTGCTCATACACAGTTGCTCCATGTGCTACTGCTGTCACATGAATTATGAAAGATTCCTGGAACAAGTGAAAGGAGAGAAGTCTCATCCCACTTAAAAGTTTCTGCCTGCTGTCAAATATATAAAACTAAGCTATGAGATGAACCTTCAATAAAAACTTTACAATGCTCAAAGCCATTACACTAAAACGCAACTACCAGACATCCTCCGAGCATCAGCACAGATATGTGACACGGCCTTTTGTCAGATGTACAAGATGTCACGACATGAATGACAAACTCTATTTGTTCCATTCCAACATATTTCCCCCTATCTGCATTAACCACACCCAGCCTCCCTTCGGTGGTGGTGATGAAAAAAGATCTAATTCAGAACACTTACAGTATTCTCAAATCCTCTTTGCCCCTTCTCTGTTACAGGGAGGACAGCTATAACTC
The DNA here is from genome assembly GCF_963576545.1 of Limanda limanda. Lineage (NCBI taxonomy): Eukaryota > Metazoa > Chordata > Actinopteri > Pleuronectiformes > Pleuronectidae > Limanda > Limanda limanda. Next base: position 13,569,525 of record NC_083655.1, read on the forward strand.
AAAGTCGTCCCCTCTCATCAGCACCACTCTGAGAGGCAACCGCCGGCCCAGCACATCCCGGCAACTCTTTGGACTGTCGTCAGCACTCCATCCGGTGGACGCCTGCCAGCAGCCCCTCCATCCGATCAATAAGCACCGGCGGCTAGCCTTCCCCTCCTTTGCTTTCACTCCCCCCTGTCTCTCTCTCCTTCTCTCGGCTACCACACTGTAAAGACCGTTCTGTTCTGCCGGCGCAGCATAGTGATTAGGCCTTAGGCCTGTGCTGCTGTGTGAATTAGCTTAATCTGTGTCCCTGATGAAGGACAAGGCATTTCATGAACACTTTAGACACTCACAGGACATAAAAGAAGCTAATCTTTAGGAAATATAGAGCGGGAGAGGAGTGTGAGAGTGGGTGAGGGATGCCAGACAGTTCCCACATTGATAGGTCCTTTGTATTGCTGCTTATCCTTCAACAACAAAAAAAATCTATGAAGTTGCTGAAGGTGTGTGGCTCGTGAGCAAGGAGAGTGTTGTACTGCCATTGCTTTTTAAGTCCTGGGAAAGTGTATAATATGCTGGATTAAACAGACTGAGCGCTGGTTATCTGTGGAAGACACAGGAGGGAGAGGAAGAAAAAATATCTTTATCCCCTTGTTCCTGCACCAGAGGTCAGTTTAAGGGGAATTAGAGGGGATTTTCTTCTCCTTGTTACACGGCTGCTTACCTGACTACACCAGCTGCCTCACCTGCAAACCCAATTTTTTTTATTTGCCAAGTGTCACACACTGAAAGATAATGCTTTCTACAGCTGAGCATGTGCCAGGACCCTTTGCCCACTCTGTCCTGTACATCTGTGCCTCTGCTGTCCATCATGCACCGGCCCAAGTGCTGACATGCAGTTGAACATGAACCCACAGCATGCCTCACAGCAGCCTGGCCCTCCTCCTCCTCCTCTTCTCCTCAAAATCATCGGCTGGATATATTGCACGCCCTTGACAAACTGCCAGAGCACAACCCCCCTCCTGCAGATGTCTATTGATCAAAGCGGGAGGAAGGCTGTGGGAAAAGGTATGGAGTCTCACCCATACTCTTATCCTCGTATCACCTCCCATTCACCACAGCCAGGGAGACAAAAGGAAATTCCATAAAACGTAATGGGCAATCCGCAGACAATGAGATTCATGAGCAGTGTGCAGAATTGTGGAACCTGAGGCACAGAATTTGGATCACAAATAAATCATGTGCCACACCATGGCTTCAAATCCAGATGTTTTAAGTATATAACAACAACCCCTCTGGTAGGGAAGGAGTTGTCCAAACAAAATAAGGATTGGTCTTGAGAGGAAGAGCCACCACAGCCCTCGTGTTTACATGGTGCCTTATTTTCGCACCCTTGGAGCACTTTTACGCACAACCAGAGGTGGATTTGGGTCAGCAGTCAGCTGGAGCCAAATGGATGTTGTGTGCTGGGCGATCTGAGCCCAGCTGCGCCGCACGCTTGTTACCCAAAAGCTGGGGCATCATTCTAAAGCACGATCCAGAGGTCACGTTCACATTTCTGCACACGCGTCTCCAAAAATCGCCAGAGTCAGTCCCAGGTGAAGCCTCGGCTGTCCCCTTCACCTGCTCTGCAACATTGTTGTGTTTAAAAAATACAAAAAAAACGATGACTTACCGAAATTAGATCCTGGCCACTGTCAGCGACCGGCGTGCTCCTAGTGTCTCTCTCCCCTGCGTGTCTCTCCTCTCCTCCCGGGTCCGGTCCGCAGTGATGCTCGGATCACAAGGCAGCGGAGCCGTGCGCCTTTCCGCGGGGTCCTGCGTCCGGAGTTGCCGCGGATGGAGCGACCATTTGCCGGGATGCTTTGCCGGGGGTGCGAGGCTGGGGCATGCGAGACGGGAGTGGAAGAGAGATGCAAGGGGGATAAGGAAGAGGAAGAGGAGGAGGTGGAGGAAGAAGAGGCGAGGTGCGGCGAGGCGAGGCGAGGCGCTGGGCACGGAAGCGAGAGAGAGAAAGGGAGGCAGAGAGCGGAGGAGAGGGAGGCAGCACCACCGGAGAGGAGGCACAAGAGCGCCTCTGTCTCCCCCCCATCCGCGTGCGCGCGCCCGTGCATGCGCGCAGCCTCTCTGTGGCAGCACCCTTCCATCATACAAGGACGTGCAGCGCCATCTTCAGGCGGGGTGTGGCGGGGAGAGGCCGGGTGTTGCCCTCGCACAATATCCGTGTGTGTAGGATGACTGCGTGTGCACATTGAGATTCCTTCCTTTTCCTGATCGTTGCGTCAGAGCACATGTTTTCACAGTGTGTTTCCACGGTGAACATTAAGGTTTTATCACACCCTCAATCCGGTGCATGTTCATCAATGTGTGCATGTTCATGGAAAGTCATCCATGACACCAAAAACTCCCTTGACCCCCATCACACACACACAAGCTGTTATTCATTCCCGATATCTTGAATTTGACCTCAATCCTCCCTCAACATGTACTTTTACCTAATGACTTGCAGTTGATTGTTTTTTTTGTATCTATCACTGCTGTTTCCATTGCTTTAAAACAATGTATTATTTTATCTGCTTTATCCTTTGATTTTAAATCAATTAAATCTATCATTTAGTTTGTTTGCTCTTGATGTTTTGTTTTCATTTTTTGCCGATTTGGCCGAATGGCTGCTTTGAACTACCTGTACACATAAAGTTATTGTTATCATTATCATTATTGTAAACACTACGTGCCAAACCTGAACTCTTATTCTAACCTTAGCCCTTATCTAAAAACCAAGGCGGGCCCGTAATGTGAATTGGCGAGAGTGTTTTTCTCCACAGTATCACCACTGCCACCCCCCCCACCCCCACAACCCCCATTCTACACACATACACACCCCATGGCAACCAGATCCCTATGGGGTTATGATGATGATAATATCACCCGATCTGCACTCCATCATCTCTCTCTGTCTCCCTTTGCACACACACACACACAAGCACATTTGTTAGTACATCTATCTCAGTGGGGACATTCATGGGCATAATGCAATCCCTAGATTGAATAACCTTGACTAAATGACTAATCTTAAGCCTTACCCAAACCCTAACCTAAACCTTATTATAACCGAAATCATAAAACTAAGTCTTCCGTCTGAAACAGCCCATTAAAAGTGGGTCAGAAAGTGAGGACCGGCCAGAATGTCTTCACTCTTTAGGTTGTATGCTCAAAATGGTCCTCACAAAGATATCTGTAGAGGTACACACACACACACACACACACACACACACACACACACACACACACACACACACACACACACACACACCTGGTTTCCCAAGGTCAAGACTTGCTGAGCAGATAGAATGTGTGTGTCTGTAGCTTGTGCTCTGCGTGGTCAGTCCTGCATCAAGTCCCTTTGTCTTTGTTCTTCACTGCTCGTGCTCTTATAATATTTATATTGGTGTTTCACAATTAACCTGGCATCGATATTAGCCCCATAGCACCATCAATAAGTAATCACTTTTCATTTATCAATTCCAAACATACATGTAATATGTTGTTTTCTTCATCCATCTCTTGAGCAAAACTTCTTTGTAGAATATAATTGCCACCGTTGTCGATTCTTTATTTTCCACTTATTGAACAGTGTATATTAAAATACGAAAAAATATGTAATTTAAAGGCTTTAATGGACATTGAGGTATTGGATGTTGAGGACAGATGAATAGATGTTGAGGGGAGGGGAGGGTCAAAGTGGGAAGATGGATGCTCTGGGAGGACGCACTGAAGACCCAGGGGAGGGAGACTCAAAGTGACGGTTCCATCTCATGTGTGATTCAACCCCAACTGAATACAGGCCCATCAAAAGAAAAGGTCACATTTAAAGTGAGTCCACTCAACTATGGTTTTCATTTCGGCCATTAAGATGGTTCCGGATGTGGGAGCGATGTGCTCGAGCTCATCAGTGTTCAAGGACCTGGGTGGTTTGGTCTGAGATGCCCAGAGAGCAAAGTGTGGGCGGAAAATGTAAATAGGGAAAGTAACTCCTACATGATCTGTTTTAATAATTTCAGAGAGTCAGAAGTCAGGACGGTAATGTTGGAGAGACGAGGCAGAGGCGGATTTAGGAAGTTCGAGCAAATTCATAACAACTGAGGAATTTAAGAAAAGCCACCACGTTATATAGGGTTAAGTCAACCACATGGGGTAAAATGCCTGAGCATATAGAGGTGAGCAAGAGGCTGAGAAGGTTAGAAGCTCTCATGCATCATCCAAAAGAAGTCTATGTGGAGAGAGGAGATGGCTTCAGATTCAAACAAAGGTTGAACATGGATTTTGACAATCTACAACCAAACATCTAAACTCAAGAAGCTTTTGGCAGAAGGCTGGTGGCATTGGGCCTTGTTTAGGGATATTCAACCATTGCAATCTCCTCACAGATCAGCGATATTAAGAGGGTTCTCTAGTCTAAACTGTCGTTGCTGTGGGCGCCAAGAAATGATCTGGTTTAGCTACATGTTGCAACTTCTCTGAGTATGGATAATGTTTGTACTGAAGAAGACTGTATTGTTGTCAGTAATAAAGAAAAATCTACATTGCTACATTTTCTGATGTAATTATCATCCAATTCCACTCACTTTACTCATGTCAGCCCCAGCTGAGGTTTCTAAGTCTGTTGGTTTTAGATCTATAATCTTTATTATCTATTGCCACAGTAAACTCTATTGCTGGACAGTGGCCAGCAATCATGAGTTTAACATTTTACTCATAGTTAATTTAAAATCATGATCTAGGTGTGTTCCAATTCCAATAATTTACAGCATCAGGATTTTACAGTTCTGCTTCCATACACAACTGTCCATGTTTGTTCACTTTAATCTTCCATCATCCTGTATTTGCAATACTACTACAAACAAATGGGTATTTGAAAGGTAAATTCTAAAATCGTTATCACATGGCAAACGAATCAGGTTTATAATCGGTGGAGGCTGATAAAAATACTTAGTGAGTCCAAGCAAGGGTGTGAGTGCACATGCGTGTCTGACGAGTAACCACTAGATGGAGCCAATTAGCTGAGACATGACTTGACCCAAATCATTGTATAAAACAAAACCATCCGGTTTCAAGGCTATGCACAATAAGTTTTTTCTCTTTTAATACAAATGAATGTTTTTGACAAATATACATATATATTTAAACTGCAAGAAAAGCTAGTTTGTGAAAGTGTAGGTGATGTTTAAACCTTTTTCAATTTCCCTATTTTCTTCATTATAAAAGAGCTTTTCTAATACTGTAATGTAGTATCATTCCAGCCAATGCCACACTTCCAGTGGATGTATGATATTACCGATTGAATAAAACTCTTGCAATTGTCACCCAAAAAACCATTGTCAAAAACCCACCCATTAACAAAATGTGTTGCAACACAGTTAACAGGAAATGTAGTTTAAACTCGAGATTATTAAGCAAGAATCAGTTCCAAGATGTCACGCCCTCATGTCTCTAAGTTTCTGTGAAAAGTTTCATTCAGTGTGTGGGCTTGTGTCCAACACAAATTTTGACAGCAAAAGCAAAACTGAACATGTTTCTAACACAGACCATCCATTGTGTTTGTTTGTGCTGCATTAACTAAATACTGAAAAGTATCATGTGTAACCAGTCACATCCAGTTGCATTTGGGAATGTTATTGTCAGGTATCAAATAAACAATGTTCTAACTAACATAATAATGAGGCTTCATTATTCATCAAATCATGAGATGTATGTTATGAATGGCTTGCTGGTTAAGAAAAGGGCGGGACACAGCCACAATTGGCGATAATGAACTTTTCTTTATTAAAGACAATAGTAACAATAGATGCAATGAGATTGTTACAGTCAGTCAATGTCTTCAGGTTCAGACCGTTTGGATTAACAGAATGAATTCGATATGGTTGGTGGTCATCTTAAAATAAATATGCAATAACTACACATAAAGGCCGATCGGATCATTATAAGGTAACAGGTGTAAGTTTCATATTGTAATGAAGTGAAGCCAAACCAGTCACTGCCTTCCCTGATTTATGGTGGTCAGCAAGTTATAGTAAGTGCAGTATATGTGCTCTGCAGAAAATGAGGTAAAACTATAAGACAAAGCACTGGTGTGATCATTTTAGTCCTTTGAAGCCCACCACAGGACAACACAACACACAGAGCTGTCCAACTCACCAAAGAAATCTGTTTTCTGAAAATATGAAAGGCACATGATCTGTTTGGAATGTGATCCGGCCTATTCATTTGCAAAGGAGTCTTTTTTCATTACTGAAATCCTCCAACCCCCCCTCAAACAATTCCCTCCCAGCATTTTGAAAGATCCTTTATCATCATCAGCTCCTTCAGCAACACAACAAGATCCTATTACCCGATATAATATTGGCGGAAATTTAACTTTTATATAAGTGTATCACATTCACATTTTTCAGAATTAACAGGATTATTATCTCAGAATTCTTCAAGATATTAATCCATTTAAATCCGAAAAACATGGCAGATGTTATCAGTGCACCTCACAAATAGTTTATAAGTGAATCAGAGCATACTGTAGGAGAAAGGAAAGGGATCTTGCTGTAAATCATATGTTTGATTGCTTTCATGTTTAACCTGGTCACGTTCCAAGTCCCACGATGCAAAGCTTCCCTTCGACGCTGTCATAATCTGATGAATGTCTTCAATTACTGCAGATTCCAAGACTGTAACACAAACACACACACACACACACACACACACACACACACACACACACACAAACAATTTAATAATTATTTTATTTATGTGCACAGCCAGCAGCAGATGATACTCTGATTTCAGCTCTGTACACAATTCATTATTTAATCAATATTATAATTTTTTTAATTTACAAATGAGTATTTAGTAAGGTTTCTATGTCTCATCTAACATTTATTAAAGATCACATGTAGCAGCACCTTCACCAAATACAGCAATAACCAAAGTCTACAGAAACAATCATTTTACCTCCTAATTTCCCAGTCATCTTTCTTTCTGTCAGATTGTGGAACGCATATCTTCCAAACTGTTCAACTTATTGGCCTCTCACCTGCAATGTCGTTTATGGCCCAGCGAAGTGCAGTGTTGAATTTGGTGTAATTTGGACATTGCACTCTGTAGCAGTCAGTGGGGGCGTGTCAGTGTGGTAACAGTCTGTATGTGGACCAACTCCAACACATCTTCTTCAACGACCTAAGATAAAGAACAGCAGAGGTGGACAAATCATTTGGATGATTCGATTATTTATTTGTATTTCTTCATATCGAACTGACGCGGACATTCACATGTGTCGCAGGTGCTGATCTCCCTCACGCTTTATATCAAGCAAAATTAGAGAGTTTTTGTTTTGAAAGGCTATAAACTTAGGTCTGAAGATGTTGTCACTTGCTTAATAAACCTTGGAATACAGCCGAAAATGTATGAAGAAAATAACAGCAGTAAATAATTCTAGCTTATATATGAGCAACACATAAACCATAATAAAGCAAACAATTCAATAAAAAACATTGACTGTAAGATCTCATTGCACATAAACCAGGTAGGATGAACGCAAAATCCTCTAACTTCACTCTGCACTGTAGACTATAAGAAGCTCTGCACGCAACTTTACACCGGGCACTGTGTAATTCCTGTATTCTGTATTTTATTTATACCTACATGCCAGAATTGTTTATACTCTTCCTTTTTCTTTTTGGTGTTTGGAACCACTATGCTCGTACACAATTGTGGTTGTCATTTCCAGGGGGGGGGGGGGATCGCCCAGGGCCCCACACCAACCTGGAGCTGCCACTGCTCAGACCTGTCCCAGGGAACCCGAGTGGCTGCAGACCTGTGCGTTAGACGCGTTTATTTGGGAGTAAGGTGAAACCTCGGCGTGGTGCAGGACGGAAGTAAAATCACATGCTGCGCTCGCATGTGTGTGCGCGTGTGTGTGTGTGTGTCTGTGTGTGTGTGGGAGAAGAGAGTAACGCAGGACGCCGGGGGAAAAAAGAGAGAATTCCCTGTAACTCAGCAGAGAATCGCTTGGAGTGGCAAGGACGCACGGGGACATGTGAGCAGTGGTTTCCAGCTGTGGCCAGCGGTGACTATGAGTGAAGAATGACCAATGGTGAGTAAAAACAGAAGAAGGGCAGCAGTCAAGTGGCCTGAAAGGTGGTGTCGCACTGGGTTAAAGAGACATAAAGCCCGCAAAGTCGAGGGCGAACCTGTGCCAAATGGGCAAAAGTGTCTAGCTGAGGTAAACAGTGTAGGGTGGAGTGAAAAGTGTGTTGGAGAACTTACCCGGAGCCGAGCACGCGTGCATCCGTCCCTCTGCCGTCTCCTCCGCACACTGACTGACTGGCTGGCTGCTGATCTACCGCAGGTTGGTTTAGTGGCTTTCACCAAACAAAGGGGGAATTCCGTGTGAATAATTCCCCCGGTGCCTCTCAGAAGGAAACTGAAATAGGAATCAGGATTTACGGGAATTGACTGGTGGTTTACAGAAACTGACAGGGGCGTAGTAATGATGATGATGATGATGATGATGATGATGATGAAGGGCAATTTGAAATTCCAGCGCAGGCAAACACATCCCCGAGACAGGTTGCATGTTTACATGAGACCAATATTGGAAGAGACATTAGTTGATTTGTGTATGTGTGTGTTTGATATACAGTCGGGTCCAAAAGTCATTGCGATTGACACACACACACACACACACACACACACACAAACACACACATCAATGCTACAATTGAAATCAGGTTCTACAAATAATGATATAATATAGTAATATCGAGTTAAGAGAATTTCCTCGACAAATGTTTTTTTAATGAACAGTTATAAACCCATCAAAGTGAATTACTAATTAAGTGGTTGTGTGTGAGTCCAACGTCCTCATGACACACATACAGTACAGCTAATCATTCATGCAAATACTACAGTACTGGTCCCATTCATATTCATTACGCTGTGTTATTGGAATATTTACGTACCTGAATATGAACAATGTGCAAAACTGTGTGTGTGGGTATTCAGATTTGTCGGCACAGGTCAGTGCCCTCCAGAATTTCTTGACACATTTATACGTTTACAAATCTGACTATCCATTCACACCAGCGCTATTATGGGTTGTGAGATGTGTAAACGTGTAAAAGCAGAATAAAAAAACTCCCATTCAAGCCAACACTATAACAGAATAACTGCTTCAGCAATGGAGGGAGAGACGTAGACGGCCTTGAGATGTTTTCTCTCTGCAGGACACAAGCAAGGCTGTTTTATAATGAATATCTGCAGAGTTATGTATCTTAAATGAAAGATGTCTTTGATTAGATGGATGACCTCTCTCTCTCTCTCTCTCTCTCTCTCTCTCTCTCTCTCTCTCTCTCAGCCTCTTCTTTGCATCAGTCTTCTTGCTCTTCTGCTTCTACCTCTGTCTCTGTCCTGTGACAGCGTAAGGCCTCCCAAAGAAGTTCGATCCAGTTACAGCGTCATCGTGAAAACTCATCTTGACAACACGGTAAGACGTCGATCCTGTTTACTTTCCCACAGGACACGTTTAATTCTAAATGTTCAGATCCTATGTGCCTATACGTATTCCTCTACTATCCCCTATAAGCACAGAATGTGATGATACCTGACATTGTACTTCTGCACAATACATCTAACGATTGCAAACAAGCTTTTCCCCTTTGCAAAGACAGGATGAGACAAGATGGCCCGCGTGATTTGAAAGCTATACTTAATATTTCCAAAACAATCTCCTGTGCAGTAAGATCGAAGTTATATTACTGTTATTGACCGTTGCTATGTTGTCATCCTTCAAAGAGAGGAAACATCAGAGACTTGCTGAACACGTCCTGCCCAGAATTAAAACAAAAGCTACGTAACTGCACAGCAAACCACACGGTGAGTGCTACTTTGTAGTTGTCGGCTCAAATTGTGATAGTACATTGCACTTGCGTTGATTTTTTAAAAGTATGTTATTCGTTTTGTATAATTAATTTGAGTCTCTAAAATATCAAAAATATTTCAGTGACCATGAAGACAAAGACCCTTCCCCTGCTTGACGTGTATCTACTGCAACACTACTCGGTTTCGGTCACATGTAGATGCCCACAGCTCCAGTCATAATGAAAGGGCGTTCCAAGCATGCATTACTGATCCCACATTCCATTCAATTCAAGTAGGTGGACATATTGTCCGTGAAGCATGCACAGACAACGTGGACAGTCAGCGTGGTCATACATTTTGGGTGGGGGACATGAATAAATGATGAAATTTATTTCGCAAGGCCCAGAGCAGACTGGTGGGTGTGGAAACTATGAATTATCCTTTATAACAGATGAGAGAAACTCTAAGGGCCACGTAGAAATGGGCAATTCCACCAAGATCCTTTTGGATAGATTTACAGAAAGCACCATCCCGGGCAACCACGCCTTCAAGCACAATGCCAAAAGTGATCGTCTGCATATGGGTTCCTGTTTTTGTGGTCACTGAGGGCATGCACTGTATGGTTTAAATGTATCAAAGCACTCACATACCTTTGTTCTGCAGATGGTTGTGAGCACCCTGCACTTCCTGACCTGCAAAATGAAGATTTTAGGGCTTTCCCACACAGATACACTGGCCAGAGTGGTGCTCAACTCAATAAATTGCCCTTGTCTTCAGAAATCGGTGAGTCAAGAGCCACAGGAATGAATTGGTTCAAATGGTCACACATACTTTCAGTTTCTCTGTGTGAGAGTCATTTTCTTGAAGTGACGAAGAAGCGGGAATGTTGGCAGGCTCTAACGTTTCCTTCTGCCTTTTCGCCGGTGACTCATTGACTGCTTTCAAAAGCCGCTCGGTTGTGGGAGTGAATCCAACCATGAGCCGAGGCAATTGTTAAACTTATTACATTTGTGCCAGAGACAAGCTCCAGATTAGACCTAGAAATACAATTAGTACTTGCCACCAAGAGTTGTAGTTGTCCCTCAGTAATGCCTTGAATTCAAATTTAAACACAGTTTATATTCATTCGTGTTTTTTGCAAAAAATGCCCATGGATAAACTGGGTCCGAATCAAATTTCAGGATTAAGGCTCATGCTTAAAGTCTGACTCACACAACAAAGCCAACAAGTGCCTATTTTGAGCCTTGGGCCTAACCAGACCCGTACAGGTTTCAAATATCGCTCACACTGTTATGGCTCCTGACAGGTTGTTTACTGATAAAAAATTGCCTGATATGAGCCTTTCATGGACATGTTGGTATCAGCACTGATGTGTTTGTGTGAATACATTGATTTTACAAAAGAAAAACCAATGCAGACAAGATGTGCATTTAGTTCATACATATGTTTTAAAGTTAGTAAAAAGTTTATTTTCTTAATTCAGGTTTTATATATTTGATTGTGTTTGCGTTTTCTTTTTATTTATAGTTATTTATTATAAAGTTTATGATTAAACTGTAAAATGGAAAGCAAAAATTATATTTTTTTTATCTTAAGGCTTGTCTATAAACATCTTGTCTATAAACATCTCCAAATTTTATGAATATTGGTGGATATATATCAGAATATCAGAAAGGTAGTGCACCACTAAAATGCACATAATAATTTAGCAATGTATGTAACTCATGTTCATCCATTCAAATGAATATCAGTTAAACAAATAAATTCACAATAACATTTTGTCTTTGTTCTTTGACTCTACCTGATTAGACTAAAGAGCCCAACAGGAGGGTGAGGACAGCGACGAGACGAAGGAGGAACGAGCACAACAAGAGCAAGGAGACTAAAAAACTTTGCAAAGCCAAGGCGATCCTGTCGGCCGTCACTGAATGCTACGAGATGCTCTCCTCGCAATTTACGGACACCTGAGACCAAGCTCAAGTTCTCTCCTGTGCAACACGGTCCTTCACTGGATTACACAAGAGGAAGCTCCCACTTCATTTAAGATACCCTCTCAAGCACTTGTTTATCTTAACTGACTCTTCAGATGTGTTTCCAAGTTCCACAGGAGCCAGCTGTGAAGCAAAGTGGAGAGCTCCAAGGTCATCCCACACACTGGACTATCACACTCCATAAACAGTGCACTATGATGCACACAACAAGGCAATTATTAGATTCCCAAAAATGTTTTGAAAGATTAAGTTAAAGATACAATGTGTTTTTCTTTTTTTTCCTTAAAGCACTTAAGATTGTAAAGAATATGCTACGAAGGCCGCCCAAGCGTGAACAGGGAACTTAAGGTGACCGAATACAGTTTTGCTTTCACTTTGGATTAAAGTGACATGCCCCGGCACATTTTTGGTTATCTGTGTTATCATAAGCCGCTCTGCTATTTTTGTGTGCGTGGAGGGAGTTGTTTAAGGCTGTGTCATTGATACTCTCCCCTCAGGAGCACATTGAACCACAGATAGTTCAGTTCAGTTCACAGGCCCGACTGTTCTGGAATAAATGTAAGAAGCTCTTTTTTTTATTGAGTAGGTGTTTTGATAAATGGTGCATACTTAATTCATGTACTGTAGTAGCCAAAATGCTCAACTGCCACATATTTCGTGTTACATTTATACATATATATTTCTTTGTGTGTCTAAATATATTTGCATAGAGCCTTTGTCAATATTTCCACTTCCTTTCAGGGATCATAAATAATGCATTATCATGTTGCTAATATCTAAGCTAAGGCGATGTGAAAATCACAAAGTTCTGTGGTAATTAGGCTTGTGTGGCCATGTTTCAGGGATGGCTGTAGCATAATAAAAGGTAAATGAATTTAGAAATTATTGTCAGTAATGGTCAAGTATCTGAGTAGACATATTGTGTATCAAGGAGTCTTGTAATCATAGTCCATGATCAGCTGCCACCACGATCAAGATCCATCACCACACTCAGATGCCACCAGAGTCAACCATCTATCGTCATGATCCACTGCCGCCATCAGGATCCACCATCAGCTGCCAACACTATCATGGTCCACCACCAACATCCACGATCAGATGCAAACCCGATACAGGATCCGCCGAACTATTAATTAAGGGCAGAATTTTCTTTATGTAATTTTGTAGGAATGGGATCTAAGATAAAAGTTGTGGGTTTAGATGATTTGATTATTGTGGTCATCTGATCAAGGGTGATCCGAGAGAAGCTGTGTAAATAATTGGTAGGATTCTCAGCTGTTTCTGAGATTTACGTGCTTGATGGTGTATTCGTGTCAAGTGAGGGAAGAAGAGGGTTGATTTTAGTTCTAATAGTTAGAATTTTATCATTAAAGAAGGTCATAAAGATATTGCTTTTCAGGGATGGAGGAATACTGGGTTCGGTAGAGCCGTGACTCTGTCAGCCCGGCTAGAGTGCTGAAGACAAACCTGGGGTTGTTTTTATTTTCTTCTATTAATGTGGATTAGTAGGCAGCTCTTGCTTTGTGGAGGGCCTTCTTAAATGCTTTAACACTATCTTTCCAGGTGATGTCAAGTCAAGTGTGTTGTTACAACAATGAGTGGGTTGATGTACACACTGACTGTGACCAATTGAGTCTTATACTGAAATGAACGCAACACTAAGGCTACCTTTTTTATTGTCAACATGAATATTAAAGTCACAGACAATAACAACTTTATCTGTTTTAAGGCTCGTTGAAAACTCTGGGAATTCCGTAAAAATGTCAGAATTAGCCCCAGGAGCATGGTAAACTACAGCAAATATGATTGGCTGTTGTGATTTCTTGGATGGGTGTGGACGCCTAAGACCAAGACTTTCAAGTGAGATGTAGCTTAGTTAAGTTAAAATAGCAGCAACTCCACCTCCTCTGATAGAGTCTCAGGAAGGTGTGTATTTAAAGGGCTGGTGTGAGTATTTTTTAGGCTGACATATTCTTCAGGGTGCAATTATCAAATTTCACTGAAAAACTGTGAAAATATGACATATCCAGGGGCTTTTACTTTGAAATTAAACATCAGAGGGGTCCTGATATTGTCAGAGTTAGACTTCGAGGTGGTGATCTATCATTCAGAAGTGAAATTCATACTTTTCTTCAGTATAAAGTTGAACTTATTATTCACAGAGTGGTAATGACAAACAATACATTTTTTTCTCAATCTCAATTTGCAGTCGTAATTGTTTTTCCTGACTTCGTAAAACTTTAGTCCGGTGAAACGCAGAGTCGCTAGAGCACCAGAGCGGGAGTATTTGTTTCACTTCCATCTAAGCCCCCCTAATATCTTACTGTTCTCTAAATCCGACTGAAGACCGACTAAAGACAGTTTTGAGGAAAAGAAAAACTGCAACAAACCCAGGTGCATTAAGATTTCATACAAATTCAAATAAAACCACTTTTTAATTCTGCAGAACATCAACAAAACAAATAAATAGCTCATTTCGTTGTATAAAATGAGAGGGGATAAAAAGAGACAGAGGAAATGCTACATCGGCCGAGAATATATTGGTCAAGGAGAGCTGACATGTTTTTCGGACTGGTCCCAGACAAACCAAGGCGATATCACAAATTTGAATAATGCCTTTAGAGAAACAAGCCATTTTCTCCAGTAGTCATATTGTACATCAATAGTAACATAGTGTTTGTGAGGAAGTGGAGGCCGATGGGGGATTTGTTTCAAATCACGGTTGCAGATACAGGGATACAATCACATCCACCTCTTATGATGTGGCCTGCACTTGTCCTCCACTTTCTTTTTCACATTTTACAACCCACCTCTCAGATTGTATATACACTCTCACTCCTCTACTTTCTCCTAAGGATGCATTGGCTTTAACTGCTGATACTGACTCAGTTTTGCAGAGTACTCGTAATTACTGTCCAGGTTGTGGGAACTCTAGGATCTCTATAAATTTAAGGTCTTGACCTTTTTATGATCTGGCTCTTAAAATTAAACTGAACTGAATAACTTTTATTATAATTCATTCCTCATTTTGCCATGGATTTTTTTTTTTTGTAACTTTGTAACCTTGTTTAGATAACTGCAATACAAGTTATCCATCACCTCTAGTTTCACATTATGAAGTGTATGAGTTGATGGGAACAGCCGCGTCATCGCGGGTGGGTGAAAAATAAAGAAAACACAGTGCTGCAGAGCTGTCTGCTGGGGAATTTACTGCTGTGAATCAGAACCCGAGGGTAAAAGCACAGGCGACAGTAATGGACGGACGTGCAGCTCATGAAACTCTCTGAAGCGATCTTGAGTACCGGTGTGTGTCCTTTCTTCCCTCTGCTCAAATACGCATCCTCTTCACGCCACAATCGCAGCAAAATGCGGCAGATTCGACAGGGTACTTGCTACTGCAAGAGAGACAGAACTTGCTCAGCTCTCGTTCGTCTTCATCTTCGTCGCAGTGGTTGGGATATTGCCTGAGAAAGACGACCAGACAGCAGAATTAGAATCTATGTACTGCAAGTCGTTATAAATTGAATTTTTTAGAGCTGCTGGTAACGGTTGTTAATGTTAAAGTAGGTATTTTACAATATTTATTATGACCAAATCTGATTAAATATAAATTAGATGGTAATAGAACATACAAAAAAAATAGAGCTTTAAATAATTTTCAGTGAATATGATCTACTGTGATCATAATATCTAGGCTTAATTGTATTACATGAGCAGTTTACCATTACTGTCGCCATGGAAATGGCCTGGAGAATTATGGCTTGGATTTATAGACTATAACTGCAGGCTGTAAAGATTCCTTTGGTTATTCTGTTCGAACATGCAATTATAAATATTTGTCCAAGCAAAAGAAACCTGAAAAACTAGATTAAAATTGAATATAACAATTGCAATTCTTAACACATCAACGTAAAGAGTATATATAACACAAGTTACTGACTGGAAGGAGATTAGACTGCCGAGCTGTACGCAACAAACAACCTTAACCACAAGAGGTCATTATAGATTAGTAGGATAGCATGGATGTTTTTCTTTCTGTCTTAATTTACCTGGATACATTGTTGTCTACTTTCTTCTTGTTGAGTCCTACTCCAGGGTGAGCGTTTCTCACGGAGCCGTGCGAAGAACTTGCTGCTCGTGTCTTTGTTCCCGCTCTAGCAGAAGAATAGGAATAAACAGCATAGACATACGATGTTACTAAATTTTATTGATGTTATTTTATAGTCACGATGCATTTTTTTTCTGAGCTACAGTTGTGCAAACAAATTCAGTTTTTATCATGAACATTTTGATATGAGTTGAGTGATCTAAACAAAATTTCCACAGGAAAGGAAAGACGTGTGTGTGTATATATAAATATACACTGACCCTGATGGAGGGCTTGTGATGTCAGAGGGGTTCGTCCTCACTAAACCTGCAGAGGAGACCTTACCAGCGGGGATTCCTACAGCGAGAGAGGAGGTGGAAGACAATAGTGAAAGAGCAACAGAGACATTATGAGTGTTGCTGTAGTCCATGTAATAGAGGTCTTTACACGTCCACCTGAACAATACATACAAGTCCCATTCTACTATTGCAGGCCAGGTGTGTTTATAATTATGTGTAATGACCAACCAGAGTCGGGTCGTGTCAGACAGCACTGATATAAGTGTGTGTGTGTGCACTTGTCGTGTCTGTCACCTATCACGTTGACAATAAATTACGTTAAATATATCTGAAATCACCAGTGAAATTAGCCAGGCTGCTATTTCAATCATCAAGTGAGGAATGACAGAAAACCTGGATATATTTTAGGAACTTTCTTGGAGGATGGATCAAATCATGGTCAGGCACAGGCCTGCCAAGGTTACATTAGGTAAGACACAAAATTTGTTTTTTTACACATTGTGTATTAAAGTCAACTTATCAAAGCAATCAGCTGTGAAATCGGTGCTGATCGGGTCTGTGTGTGTCCAGTGTTTCTCAGTTCTGCACGGGTCCGTGTCCCAGCTTTAAAATGATAGATCGGTTGGAGCACAAATTTCTGGACAGCAGTACTTTCTTACCAGTGGGCTGTCCAAGACCTGATCTCTGGGGTGAATGAGAAGAGGCTGAGGGGATGGGTGGTGTAGAAGGGGAGTTGGCCTTCTTTACAGGAGCTGGAGGCTTGTACTGAGGACAGAAAAAAAGTATGTTCACTATACAAAGCTTTAATGAGGTCACACTCCCTGAAGACCTGGAAATAATACACTTCACCAAACCTTCAGTTATGTAACTCATAAACTACTCAACTGATATCCATGAGCATGTTTAAAGGGGTTAGGTTTTTTTTCTACCTATTTTAACATGGTATATAGCGTAGGTACCTGCTCTCCCTGCACCCTTATAGCTAGGTTCTTTGTCTGGCTCTGCAGAAAGTTATATTGACATGTTTTCAACTGCTACAGAGGATGAAAATCTGAGAAAACAGACCAAATATAGATTCATTCCACAGCAGCACACTGCAGGTGACAGACAGCTCAATGACTATAGGGGCAACTCATGATAATGAGAAAAGCAGAGTACTTTACCTAAGTGGTTAGGATCCTGCTGTTTTTATAGGCTGCCAGTCATGCATCATGGCAGTTGCTAAGTGACACGGGCTTGTTTTGAATAAATAGTGCATTCATGTTGTGTCGGGAAAATCTGAAAAATTAGCTTCTAGACTGGGACAATTCACACAAATACCCCCACTCACGTATGAATAGACACAGACGGACAAGCTTAGGCGCATGTTCAGTATGTGTGCATGTGTGTGTGTGTGTTTGTTTGTGTGCACACACAATTGCCGCTGCTGCACCTGTGTTTACCTGTGTACGACCAGGAATCTTATTGACCTCTGCTAGTTTGCTCTTGTTGGGATCACGGGCAGCCTTCTCCGTGCAGAACTTGATGTGTCTGTCGGCTGCAGTTTTGTTAAAAGTCCGCTGACAGGAAGGGCACTGAATATAGTCTGAGGAAAGTGAAATGGAAATTGACTTAATAACTTTTTAGTTTATGCTTACAGCAGACATTTCAATCAAGGGTACAGCTCAATATAAACTGTCACTGCATGTGAGCCAATTGTCTATTCATGTCTTGCAGAAGTGGATCCTGAATTCTATAATGACCTTTGCTGTACTCTGTGGTGTGACTGTATTTATCCTGTGTTCTAAGAGTTCAGATGACTGACACAACGCCCAACCATACAAGATACTATTTCCTCTCCAACAACATTTAGGATGCAGCCTATAAGTCACACCTTTACAGACGATATATTCCAGACACATAACAATACATTCCCACCCCCTGGCTGCTTGTTTCTGGGACAGGAGGCAATCCACACAGAGACAAGCTTTTACAAATCAACCTACACAGACAACTTGTCTCAGAACCTGGTTTGTTGACCAATTTCCACCACAAATGGGAGGAAATACACCAGTGGCAGTGCCTACTGTAAATCATCCCGCTGTCTACATGCATTTTTTTTCAGTTGTAAGTTACAGGTACAATTCCCTCATTTCCAAGCAATATTTATAACTTTTACTTTTCTGTGTCCAGATCCGAATCATTATTTCCTGATTCATAAACAGTCTACAAAGGAATGTTGGGGCCCGGCTAACTATCTGTTTTGTTGTAATAATAATTATTATCACACTTGTAGTTCTTTACAGATGGGTAATTAAACCTTTTCAGCTTAATTCTCACCACAGAGCTACATTAGAGATTACCTGCTTCATGTGGAGGAGGGGGAGGTCGGGGTCCCCTGTGCTTCGAAGGCGTTTTCCAGGACTGGAGAGGAGCAGTGAAGTCCTCATGCTTAACGCGATAATTGGACGGCGTCTTGGGAATCTCTGCCTGGTGGGAGGCAACACAGAGATGATATTTACACAGCCGACCTGTCATTCTGAGCTCATGACTTGAAGTGAATGTGTTATCTTAAATAATGAGCTGACTGATGGTTGGATTTTTTCTTAAAGTAACACCATCGCTTCCTGACTTCCAACTTCCTTCTATAATGTTATGGTCATCGAATACATTAAATGTGTCTGTCTGACAAACATAAAGAAAAAAACAATTTACTTCTCAGGATCTTGACTATACGACAACTTTTGCGTATAATTTCACATCCTGAAAACTGAATGAACAGGCTTGTTATTTTGACTCCTTGTAGAGGACTTCAATACAATAAAAACAGAAGTAGGTGTTTAACCAGTCATGCCACAAAACTGAGCACTCTTATTCAAGAGCCTATGACACAGAGTTATAGAATTGAGGCAGCAAAGGTGAAATAAAGAAATAAATTAACCTTATAGGGAGTTGAAGAACGAAGTTAGGGAAGTGTTTTTTATTGTAATAATGACTACCACAAACTATTTCTAAAACCAGATATGGTGAGGCTCCTGATAAATTCTGTTGCTGCAATTCAAGTACCCAGAAAGAAAGGACGAATACAAAAAGGCAAATCAACCTACTTTCATATTAGCAGATGTAATTTGTAACTGCAATACAATCGAGACTAGTCTACATTTGAAAATAATCTGCCAACACACCTTGAAATTGATCTATTGACCTGTGAAATATTTTACATGTTTATGAGTCGCCAAACTTTTAGATTATTCCCATCTTAGGTGCAGCCTTACCTTTGGTTGTATAGGGTTGGGCAGTTGGATGTCTGTGCCCTCTGCTCTCTGCTTACTGGAGTCAAAAACCTTCCTCCTTTTGGTCGCTGACTTTTGGCAGATTTTAGCATGTTTCTCCTGTGTTGTTAAATCAAACACAACGTTTGAGTCAAATTTATGTGGTTAAGTATTGGTAAAAGCAAATTAAGTGGTGGGAAAAACATAAGTACGCCTCATCTTCATCTACTATATAATCACATTATAATAAGTCAATTATACGTGTTACTTTAATAGTGCATTGTGATCCCTTCATAGCTGAAGTAAATCAGAAATAGTCCAGAAGTCTCGGATAGAAGAATTAACGTGTGTGTGTGTGTGTGAGAGAGAGGTTTATCAAAACAAAATAAAGAGAACCCAAAAAACCCTGAAGTTCACATGCTCTTGACTGAGTCTAAATAGCAGGACCAGGCGTGACCAATAAAAGAGGGAGCAACAGCAGTCTTTAAAGGTGATACATATATAAACCTGGAATGCTGATGGGTCCTGGTGAGCACCATAACATTCTAGTGCTAGGAAAATGGTGACCAGCCTCATGTGCAAGTAGACCAGGTCAGCTATGATGGTCCTACGGCTAAACCAGTACCAAACCAGAACTAACCATCATAAACCATCATTATGTCCACGCTGATCAATGCTGGTTTATTTAGCAGAGGGAACATACCACTCTAAGGGGGTGATGTTGGAATAGTCCAAGTGGTGCCACCCTTTTTTTAAAAACTGTTTGCTCTGTTAGTACCACTTCATAGCTCCCCTGCTTTTAGACTTTTTAAGTAAAGACACACACATGTTTTATTACAACAGCAGGTACTTATCCGTGTTTCCAAACCATGTTCTCTAAAATGTGAGACATCTGCTTCTACAACTATTAGTTTCCCTGCATTGTGAATACTTTCATCTTCCTCACAAAGAGCTGTGCTGGGCCCTGCAGGCTGTTTGGGTTGTAGCCAAGGACTCAGTATTGTCCAAACACCTCACATCCTGTCAGCTGATGATCAAAATACTGTGACCACAGCAACCTCAGCACGACAACAGATCGGGCTTTGGGTCAAAGACAACATTATCTCGATTATATATTGTTAGTCTCGAAAAACCCGGCACTTCAGACACGATGACAGGGAGAGGATTGTTGTAGCTTTTGATTTCTTTTACCAGCACTTTACGGTTGAACGATCTCTTGCAGGTGATGCACTGAGCCAGATCCTGGGGGGCTCCATCGTCTGGAAGTAAATAAATTCACAAATAAATGACCGTTTGAAAGAAATGTGTCCAGCGATGAAATGATAATGTGCAGGAAAAACATCGAGTTTCTAATGACACAAGCAATATTTGATGAGTGATTCCACCAACAATGTCCAAAGGCTGAAATCAAACAGAGGTGGTCAGGTTGTAGCTATGGTAACAGATTCTTCAGCAACGTGTTTTTTCTCTCACATTCAAACTCCTCCATCATCAGTAAGGGCAGGCCCAGATCGTGGCAGATAGCTCGTAAGAAGCACTTCCAGTGTCAACAAAAACTGCCAAATATTTGTAAATTTGTTTGGAGACAGCTGCCTTTGATGCCACACTGGTCGGAGGTAGCTGCCTTTGATGCAACACTGTTCGGAGGTAGCTGCCTTTGATGCCACACTGTTCGGAGGTAGCTGCCTTTGATGCCACACTGTTTGGAGACAGCTGCCTTTGTTGTCACCGTTTGTAAACAGCTGTCAGGTTATGCATAGATGGATGTTGGGGCCTCCTGTGCAGATTCAACATTTATGTTATACACACAAATATTTGATCTGATCATTATATGCCATTAAAACATCTTCCTACCCCTCGCCAAAACTTCCAGTCTTCCTCTTTTTGTAGAGCTTTCGCAGCAGAGGTGTGTATTTGTCAAGAGAAACATAGAAAGAATGTGGCACATTTTGATTGGTGATCTTTTGGAATTCAATGTAGAGCTTCATGGAAAACAACAGCATAGGACATTACAAACTGACATATCTCAACAAATGATTGCTTAAAACCTGACATTTACGAATTAAAATACTAAATTTACACAAACAGTTACTATACAGGCATGGTAAAGATGATATTGTGGAATACTGGCCATGATAGTCTGTAATGTCTCAATAACTGTAAGTCCAGCAGAAAACTCTTTGCACAGACTCATACTGTAGAGTCTTGACCTTTACTTGCGTATGGAGCTGTGCTTTTATTCAAGGAAACACCAGGAATCCGCAGCCGTCACATGCATGAAATGTGGTCGGGATGATTCAATAAAAGTACAATAATAATTTGGGCTGAAAATTCGTTGGAAATCACTAACATAAATAGACCCCACAGTGGTGTAATCGCCCCATCCTTCATCACTCCAACATATTGAATGGTTTATTAGACAGGGCAAATACAACCATATATTCTCATAGTTGAGAAGCTGAATATATGAAATAATTGACAATTACACCTGCAAATGTACATAAGCTACACAATTAATCAAGTATCATAGTTGGCAATTCATTTTCTGTCCATAAAGTTGTTGAAAATACTTGCTTGTATAGAGTAATGTAATGTTATTAACATCCTCACTTAGGTCCTCACTTTGGAGGATTATTAAAGATTATCTGGAAACATACCTATCCACAATAAAATGATTTATAAACTGAAACAAAAATCCAATTTAAAATCCTAAACCATAGGAAAATAGCAGCCCGTGGGATAAATAATGAGTCAATAAAACAAATGGAATTATCCACCAGTACTTTAAATGATCCAAAAATGTGCACTCAAAATAACTAAGTTATTACTTAGATTTTTTAAATTTACTTTTGAGTTACATTAAATTATTGATAATGAGTGGCCTCAACTTTATTT
Organism: Limanda limanda; assembly: GCF_963576545.1. Classification (NCBI taxonomy): domain Eukaryota; kingdom Metazoa; phylum Chordata; class Actinopteri; order Pleuronectiformes; family Pleuronectidae; genus Limanda; species Limanda limanda. The sequence goes on from NC_083655.1 coordinate 13,591,936, forward strand.
GAGAACTAAGTTAATGTAACTTAATTAATTTATTAAGATGTACTGTTAGGTTTTACAGTGTGACATAAAACTTACATTACATTAAATAAAGGGGGCTTCACAGGGACCCCTGAAACACGGTCACTGTAGGTTCCAGCTGCCTGGATGTTCATGAAATTGAGCTGGGTCCTTCAACTCACCCGGAAGGATTGATAACATATTTTTTTCCATGGATAGCAAGACCTCCACTTTTAGTTTCCTGTGTGACAATTATTGTTTATGACTCTGGGAATAGGGAAAAAATGTTAAATTCACCAAAACTACTATATCTCTCTTTGCAAAGCACAAACATGTAGGCTGGTCTACATGATATCTTCTTTTGATATCTAATGTAATATTTGTTTCACTTCCATCTGAGCCCCCCCCCCCCCCCCCCCGCCAAGCTGCCTCCCACTTTGAAATTTCTTGATTGATAATTTACAGCACCACAATGTTTTCTGCTTCCTCTCCGTTCAACATACACAATCACAACTTTTACCAATTGATGTTTATTGATGGAGAACATACATGACATAAGGTGCACAAATGTATCCAGGCGACTAAGTGTGGTCATAAGTACAGGAAAACACACCGGTCCAGTCTGTTAAAGTATTTTCAGTCATGCACCATTTACATAGTGTTTTTCTCTTGTGGAAGTTGAATTAATGCTTTACTTTATTACAGATTATTCTAAATACAACTGACATGATATTTGAGGTTAATGATCATTAACTATGAACCTTTTGTCTTCCTACTTGTAAAAGACCTGTGTGGGGCCATAAAGTGTCGTTTTGTATCAAGCAGAGAGATCAACCATATCCACACAGAGCATTTAATATCTTAATGTACTCTTTATCCGACTGAAGACCGAGTAAAGACAGTTTTGAGTTAAAGAAAAACTGCAACAAACCCAGGTGCAATTAGATTTCATACAAGTTCAAATAAAACCACATTTCAATTCTGCAGAACATCAACAATACATGCAGCCAATTTTCATTTGGTGAAAATAAATAGCTGATTTCGTTGTATAAAAGGAGAGGGGATAAAAAGGGACAGAGGAAATGCTACATTGGTTTCGAACATATTGGTCAAGGGAGGGCTGACGTTTTAACAGGTAGTTCATTTTTTCGGACTGGTCCCTGACAAACTGCGGCAATATGCATAATTTTCAGAGAACATTTCCTTGAGAGAAACACACCATTTTCTTCAGTAGTCAATCATATTGCACGTCAATAGTAACAGTGTTTGTGAGGAAGTGGAGGCAGATGGGGGATTTGTTTCTCACTCTTCTCTACTCTTCTAAGGATGCATTGGGTTTAACTGCTTGTACTGACTTAGCTCTGCAGGGTTCTCCTAATTACAGTCAAGGCAAAAATAAAATTAAGAGTTTAAAATAACTCAGACCACATTACTTCCCATGAACAAAACTATTGAGGGAATTTTCTTTTCCTTGTCATTACACATTATTAATCCGTCCATCACCTCTTCACAGCAATGAAGTTTATGAGCTGCCGGGAACAGCGGCGTCATCGAAAAATGTTTCCTTATGAGTAATTAGCTCTGTGAGTTGTTCCTGTTTCACTAATATCAGCTACTGAGTTGAACAGCTTCATAGCAGATTTGTTATGAAAATGTATCTTTGTGAAAAAAGGGCATAATTTGCACTGTTCAGCAGGACTGTAAGAGTAATGTTATGTTTTATGTGCCATCCCTAATTCTAACTTTATAGCTGTAGTTCAATCCCCTCATCTGAATTTTGTTCCTCACAGCAATTATGTAAAATAAAGAAAACACAGCGCTGCAGAGCCGTCTGCCGGTGACTTTACTGCTGTGCATCTAGACCCAAGGGTAAAAGCACAGGGAACACTAATGGACGGACGTGCAACTCATGAAACTCTCTGAAGCCTTCTTGAGTACTGGTGTGTGTCCTTTCTTCCCTCTGCTCAAAGACACATCCTCCTGAGGCCACACTCGCAGCAGAACTTTGCGGATTCGACGGGGTACCTGCTCCCGCAAGAGTGACAGAACTTGCTTTTCATTTCGTTGTTGTCAATTTCGTTCCCGCCGTCGGCATCTTTCCTGCGAGAGACGACCCAGGCAGCAGGGTTAGAATCTATGTACTGCAAGTTGTTGATGTAAAAGTATGTATTTTCCACTAGTCTAAAACTTCTTAACGCATCTACGTAGAGAGCATATATATATAACACAAGTTACTGATTGGAAGCAGATTAGACTGCCGAGCTGTATGCAACAAACCACCTTAACCACAAGAGGTCATTATAGATTAGTAGGATAGCGTGGATGTTTTTCTTACTGTCTTAGTTTACCTGGATATATTGTTGTCTACTTTCTTCTTGTTGAGTCCTACTCCAGGGTAAGCGTTCCTCACGGAGCTGTACGAAGAACCTGTTGCTCGTGTCTTCGTTCCCGCTCTAACACAGGAATGGGGGGGGGGGCATAAACATACAATGTCAATATATTTAGTTGATGTCAGTTTAAAATCAAGATGCACTTTTATTTCTGAGCTACACTGATTTAAAGAAATTCTGTTTCTTTCATTGACCTGAACATTTTGATGTGAGTTTCTGTGATTGAGTATTCTTGTCTAGACAAAATAACCACAGCAAAGTTGAAAAAGTTTTGTTTTTTAATTCACGTTGTTTATCAGGCTTAACTCAATTTTAAATTCCCAGGGGGAGGGTTATTATTCTATTGGAAATAAAAGACATGAAGCAAAAACACTGTAGGTGATACGCACAATCATTTAAACCAACAACAAATGCTTGAGGAAGCATGAGACATCAAATTTGTGCGTGTGTGTGTGTGTACACTGACCCTGATGGAGGGCTTGTGATACCGGAGGGATTCATCCTCACTAAACCTGCAGAGGAGACCTTACCAGCGGGGATTGCTACAGCGAGAGAGAGAGGGGTGAGAGACAGTTAGACAGATAGTGAAAGAGCAACCGAGACATTATCTATTACTGCTGTAGTCCATGTAATAGAGGTCTTTACACGTCCACCTGAACCATAGGTCGAGTCCCATTCTACTATCGCAGGTCCCATGTCTGTTTAACAGCACAAATTTCGGGACCAGTGAAGAACTCAACCTTGTAATAAATTCAGCCTGGCCAATAAAAAATGTGCCTCTCCAGAGACTGCCCCCTGAGATGCATGATCAACTCAGCAGTTCTTTCTTACCAGTGGGCTGTCCAAGACCTGATCTCTGGGGTAAACGAGAAGAGGCTGAGGGGATGGTGGATGTAGCAGGGGAGTTGACCTTCTTAACAGGAGTTGGAGGCTTGCACTGAGGGAAGAGAAGAAGGCCAAGCTAAATAAATACGTTCACTTTACAAAGCATTAATGCAGTCACACTCCCTGAAGACCCGTGAATAATACACTTGACAGGATGTTATATTTGCATAGCCCTCAGTCAGGTTACTCAAAAACGACTGAACAAATTTCCATGAACATTTTTAGAGGGGTTAAACCTGACCCAAGGAAAAACCCCAGGTAAAAACAGTTTGTCTTTTTTCATCCATCCCAAATATAGATTCATTCCACAGCAGCACACTGCAGGTGACAGACTGCTCAATGACTAGGGCCAACTCAATAATAATAATTGAGTAATAATGATTAAAGCAGAGGTCTTTATCAAAGTGGTTATGACCCTGCTATTTTATAGGCTGCCAATTATGAATCATGGCAGTTGCTAAGTGACAAGGACTTGTTATGAATAAATAGTGCATTCATGTTGTGTCGGGAAAATCTGAATAATTTGCTTCTAGACTGGGAAAATTCACACAAATGCAGGTATGAATAGATTCAGATAGACCATCTGAGGCGCATGTTCAGTATGTGTGCATGTGTGTGTGTCTGTGCTTTTGTGCACACACAATTGCCGCTGCTGCACATGTGTTTACCTGTGTACGACCAGGAATCTTCTTGACCTCTGCTGGTTTGCTCTTGTTGGGATTACGGGCGACCTGCTCCTGGCAGAACTTGATGTGTCTGTCGGCTGCACTCTCGTTAAACCTTCGCTGACAGTGAGGGCACTGAACATAGTCTGAGGAAGATGAGAAAATAAGCCAGTGGCAGCACCGACTATAAATCATCCAGCCATGTACATTTGTAAGTTTAAACCCATAAAATGGTACAATGCCCTCATTTCCAAGCAATATTTGTAGTTTTTACTTTGCTGTGTCCAGTTATTCATCATTTCCTGATTCATAAGCAGTCAAAAAAGGAATGTGTGGGCCCAGCTAACTATATTGCTGTAGTTTTCATCATGCGTGTAGTTCTTAAAAGATGGTAATTCAAGCAACTAATCAATTATTGAGCCTAATTCTCACCATGAAAGCTACGTTAGAGGTTACCTGGGTCATATGTCGGAGGAGGAGGTGGGGGTAATGGTCCCCCGTCCTTTAAGACCTGAGTAATATTTTTCGCGGCCCGGATAGTAGCAATGAAGTCCTCATGCTTCTTGCGCCAGTTGGACGGCTTCTTGGGGGGCTCGGCCTGGCGGGAGGCAACACAGAGGGCATGTTTAGGACATTTTATGAATTTCTCAAGTAATAATGCAGAGAAGTGCTAGTGTAGAGTGCTAATATATATGAACCTGTGAAATTTGGAGAGGATCTGGATAATGATTCAGATTTGAGAATAACTTGTCATATATATTTTGGGGAGGGTGATCTTTATTCAATTACTGTCGAATAAGAAATATTCCTTTCCAGTAAAATCTATGTACCCTTGTAGTTCCTCTTATTTCTGAGTCATGTTTTATTGAGTGTAGCTCTCAATAACCGGCTACTACTGTCAGCATTAATGAACTTTGTTTCCCTTTTTAAATGTCTCTTTTTATCCATAGTGGCTGATGATTTCTGACAGCAGCAGCACAGTGGGCCTCCTCTCATCTGCTTCAGTGGTTACACATCGTTTCCTGACTTCCAACTTCCTGCCATAATGTTATAGTCATCACATCCATAAAACATGTTTGTCTGACAAACATAAAGAAATAAACTATTTACTCCTCAGGATCTTCACTATGCGACAACTTTTGCGTATAATTTTACATCCTGAAAACTGAACTGTTATTTTAACTCCTTGTTGAGGACTTCAATACAAAAAAACAGAAGTATGTGTTGAACCAGTCATCCCACAAAATTGAGCAACAACTGGCTATAAGCTAAGCTCTGTGGTTTTAAGATGAGTCATCAAAAATTCCAAGAGCCTATGACACAGAGTTATAGTAGTGAAGTTAAAACACAGATAGAATTGAGGCAGAAAAGGTGAAATAAATAAATAAAACAACCTTACAGGGAGTTGAAGAAAGTAGTTAGGAAAGTGATTTTTATTTCAATAATGACTACCACCGCAAAGCCAAACTATTTCTAAAACCAGATATGCTGAGGTTCCAGATAAATTATGTTGCTGGAATTCAAGCACACAGAAAGAAAGGACGAATAACGGCAAATCAACTTACTTTCCCAGTAGCAGATGTACTTCGTGACTGAAATACAATTTAAATTTGTTTACATTTGAAAATAGTCTGCCAACACACAATACTGAATGTCCTAAGTGGAAGCTGCAGAATTTGATCTACTGACCTAGTATTGTAGCATGTAAACATTTAAATCGGCGAACTTTTTAATATGTACAGGATTTTGTGTGAACATCTTGAGAGATGTTCAATAGGGTTATTACATGTAAAATCATCACACTTTTTGGGCCACAACCATCACAGCTCTTAATGAAATGTTATTTCATAATGATTTGGTCACATCAGAAATCTATGGAAGCAAAATCTCTAGTGCCTCTAATCCTAATTAAGGGAGATATGAGCTAATGGAGTTTGAACCTTTGCATGGGGGACTCTGTGACTTTGACTGGTCACATCTCCCTAAATGTAGGTCACAGACAAATTGTTTTAAGGCTCTTTTCCCTATTTATCAAAACAGTATATAATCCTCACTATAAAAAATAACAAGTTGGTTCTCCCATTGAGAATCAACTTGAACTCTCTCGGAGTTGGAGTTAAAGTTGGATTCCCATCTTAGGTGCAGCCTTACCTTTGGTTTGATAGGTTTGAGTACAGAGATGTCTGTGCCCTCTGCTCTCTGTCTACTGGAGTCAAAAGTCTTCCTCCTTTTGGTCATTGTCTTTAGGCAGATTTTAGCATGTTTCTCCTGTGGGGGGGGGGGGGGGGGGGGGGGGGGAGAGAAAAAGTAACAATAATCAATGTATCTTTGATGTGGTTAGATTAAACTACTATATAATCATAATATAATAAATAAATTATTCAAGTGGCATTATTGTAATAGTGCATTGTGATCCCTTCATAGCTGAAGTAAATCACAAATAAGGAAACCCACTACTTGTGCTTATATGAAGACACAATGAAGATTATGTGACTACTGTACACAGGCCTCGAACTGAATGACTGTCAACACACCAAATATCAATCTATGGGCACTTTAACTGACTGATTGACCAGAGAAACCTCCAGGCTAAATGAGAGAACCCATGATTACGAATGAGAATTCAGAAGTGGGTCCATTGAATGCACTGACATCACATACACACTGCAGCTCACACACTTTTAACTGGACTAATTAGCAGGACCAGGCGTGACCAACATAAGAGGGAGCAACAGCAGTCCTGAAAGGTCCAGTGTTTAAGATTAAGGTGAAAGGGATATATTGGCCGAAACTGATTATAAAACAATCCTACTGATGTTTTCAATACTGTGTTTCATATGTACTGTATGAATTGTTGTTTTCTTTACCCTACAAGGGGCCCTTTATATTTAAATACTTTATATTAACATCAGGAGTGGGTCCTCTCTGTGGAAGCCAACATGTATTTTTACTGTAGCCCGAACTGGACATACTAAACACCTTTTGAGTTTTAATGACAACTGAGGCTTCCACAGGTTCTCTCTCATGTTTGGAAGGGGAGGGTGAGGTGAGGGGCTATTCAGCTGCAACATGCAACTTCACCACTAGATATCACTAAACTCTACAACCTGAACCTTTAAGGGTGATAAGTATATAAAGATGGCATGCTGATGGGTCCTGGTGAACACCATAACATTCTAGTGCTGGGATACTGGTGACTGGCCTCATGTGCAAGTAGACCAGCACAGCTATGATGGACCACAGGCTAAACCAGTGCCAAACCAGAACCATCATAAACCATCATTATTTCCATGCTGATCAATGCTGGTTTATTTAGAAGAGGGAACATACCACTCTAAGGGGGTGGTGTTGGAATAGGTCAAGTGGTGCCGCCCTTTTTTATAAAACTGTTTGTTCTGTTAGTACCACTTCATAGCTCCCCTGCTTAGTCTTTTTAAGTAAAGACACACACATGTTTTAGCACAATAGCAGGTAATAATCCGTGTTTCCAAACCGTGTTCTCTAAAATGTGAAACCTCTGCTTCTACAAATATAGTTTAGTTTCCCTGCATTTTGAATACTTTCATTTTCCTCACAAAGAGTTCTGTGCTGGGCCCTGCAGGCTGTTTGGGTTGTAGCCAAGAACGCAGTTTTGTCCAATCACCTCACATCCTGTCAGCTGATGATCACTGAGGAAAACACTGTGACCACAGCAACCTCAGCACGACAACATTATCCTGATTACATATTATTAGTCTAAAAAAACACTGCACTGCCTACACGATGACAGGGAGAGGATTGTTGTAGCTTTTGATTTATTTTACCAGCACTTTACGGTTGAACGATCTCTTGCAGGTGCTGCACTGAGCCAGATCCTGGGGGGCTTCATCTTCTGCAAGTAAATAAATACACAAATAAATGACAGATTGAAATAAATGTGTGACACAAGCATTTGATGAGTGATTCCACCAACAATGTCCCAATGCTGCAAACAAACAAAGGTAGGCAGGTTGTAGCTATGGTAACATATACTTTAGCAGTGTAAACACACCCACATATTTAAACATAATTATATATATGCCCGTCAGAATAACGGTAGACCGGTTTCATTAATTTGACCGTTCATTGGTTAGCATTGTGCTAACGCTGGGGCAGCCACTGTGGCTAATATCAGGATCACTACCACAGACACACAGAGAGAGAAAGAGCCGCTAGCCTGTGGTGACACCTAGCATGACAACAGCTAACCCCTGCTAAAGAAGAGGAGGTTACCATCAACCCTAACGTGTGATATAAGCATCTATAAGCCGCTGTTATTGAGAAGATGGATCCTGAGCGGTTATAACCACGAGTACGTCTCCAAACAGCCGCAACCTGAACAGCGTTTGCTCTCACCTTCCACCTCCTCCATCATTTTGTTATTTTCTCTGTCTGAAGCTGCTCCCGTTGTTACGGACCGGGAAGAAGGAACAAGAGGACTGCCCCCTACGCACTTCCGGGTTCGGTCACATACAGCGAGAAAGGTCCCTAATTCGTGTTTAAGTTTATCTCTGTACCTGTGTCCACTGATAACATTAAATACAGACAGGTTTATTTATGTTGCCTTCTTTTGTGTGTCAGTGATTCAAGCAGTCATGTGTTCGTGGTGTTGTGTGATACACGGTGTTATTTATTTTAGTTTAAACCATGGTGCCGGAAAAAATCACGTCAAGTCATAGCAAGAACTCGTTGACTTTCTTATATTTGCTTAAAAACAGAGAGCAATGAAAAAGGATCACGTTTGAAAGGCTCATTTAATTTAAACCATATGGACATTAATCACAATTAATCTTAAAACGTTCGTATTCGCCAAACAGTGGTGTACGGCAGACGCGCCTGTGATGGGAATCGGACGCGAATCCACGCGAAGCCAAGGAACCATCTTGACCTCACTCATCCTTGGTAACCAAGAGTAACGGCTTGTTGGAAATGCTGCTTCAAGTCCCAACATCCGAAGTTCCCATTGGCTGTTGGAGCACGGTGCATGGTTAATACAAGGTAGGTTGAGCAGCAGGTGGAGCCTGGGAGGGGATTTCTCAATATTATTCCCATTGAGGCATCTCGCCATTTTTCAAGTGGTGAAGAAATTGGTCTAATCAGACTCATACTTTTTCTCCAGAAATAATTTAGTTATCTCAGGTATTATTTACAATGAGTTGAAAGAGGGCCTATTCTACATTGCAAAGTTTTTAATTAATCAATTCTAATTATGGTATATTGAGCTTTCTGTGCTTTTTTTCCTCCCACACAACCAAGAAGGATCTCTGTTTCCTTTGTGAGCTGAACTACTCGGAAGTTCCCAGTTCAGCATATTGAGCACATGTGCCAACTGAATGGAGCAATTCACATCCAGATGCTATGAGACCACAGCAAATGTGATGCCTCTGTGGCCTGTGTGCATTCACTACAACAAAATCACTGTTCTCTCTCTCTCTGTCTCTCTCACACACACACACACACACACACACTGAACAGTAAGGGTCCTGTTTTGTGCTGGCAGCTGACCTTTTAGGTCTCATTGTAAATTTGAGTGCCAGTGTTTCTTTGAAGTGAATATTTGGATGAATAATAATACACAATTGACTTTCAGATGAGATAAGATAATTCTTTCAAATTTGCCATATTACAGCAGCGTAGGCAAATAGTGAAAGTACACATTCAGTACAAGTAATCAATAAGTAGTAGTGTAGCAGTATACAGTTAAACTGTATTGCACATATATGAAACTGAAATTGAATGGATGGACTTTTTTTAATAACATAATGTAATTTAATATAGTATAATCTAGTATACTATAATATTATATAATATAATATAAAAGGATCATAAAGGTTTTATTTTGAAATCCTATCCGGAAGTTCTAGTGTTCTAGCAGTGGCTTGATATGAGTTATGGGAAATACCGAAGAGCTGCTGATGTGATCGACCCCCTGCGAATATTGGAACGCCCCCCTTACTCTAAACAGGTACTGCTAAAACCAGCAATAATAATTACAATCATAATTATAGGAGGATAGTGTGCGTGTCTGGCCGCGTGCGTGACTCCATGGGGGACGTTGATTTGCGTGCAGGCTGCGTTCACTGAACTCTGTGTCTTTGTGATATGACAGAATAATAGATATTGATTTATCATCAGTTTGGGTAAATCTCTACAGTATCAACAATGTTAGTGATTTGTTGCCGCGCACGAATAGATATGATGGGCAGCTGCTCCTCCTCTTTAGCCTCTTAACGTGATGGAATACGTCAATTATTTAGTTTATATTCTAACAAAGGTTTTCTGGGGACGGGAGCCAGCTCAGGGTATTAATTCATGAGTGAGTGAATATAATCAATGTGATGCTGTAGAAATAAGCAAAGCTGTTGAGGTATTGATACTATAATTATGGATAACATGAGGAGTGTGAGACTATAGTGTTTCGGTGTGTGTGTGAGAGAGAGAGAGAGAGAGAGAGAGAGAGAGAGAGAGAGAGAGAGAGAGAGAGAGAGAGAGAGAGAGAGAGAGAGAGTTGGGCACCAGGCCCAGACCACCTAACTATCCCTGCTCCCATCACTTACCAAACTCTGTTTTTTGTTTGGCAGCAGGACAAATCAAATAGTTGCAGAGCAGGAGCAGCCAAGATTTCTTTTGATTACTTTCCTTATTGCTCAGTAACAAAGATGGCAGAGCACTACGGTGGCCCTGAAGTGCAAATCACAAAACTAAAACTAAGCTGCATTAATTTCTAATGGAAAAGGACCTGCTATGTAGTCGCTGATTGGATGGACTGTTTGTTGCCATCGTGTTTTGTGATTTGTTGTGTTTTTGTATAACCTCCGTCAAGGTGGTGATGTTTTTGTTTTGTTCGTCTGTCTGATTATGCAAAAACTCTTGGATGGATTACCATGAAACTTGTTCATACACATCTTCTGGAGAAACTCTTGAGTCTGTCTTCGATATATTCGATATATTGTGGTCTAGGCGAACTCATTACACACAAACACACACACACACACACACACACACACACTACAATAGTGTGACTGAATAATGTAAAAAGTGGATCAATATTTAACAGAATAGGAGCAGAGTGAACACAGGTGCTACATGTAGCTCACTTTTAGCTACAAATAAGAAAAACATCTTCAGTCTAAATAAATATCTTTGTTTACCTTCATTTGAAAAACAACTAAATAAATAATGATTGTATATAATCAATCACTATTAGATTGCTTGATGAGTTGGCTGTAGGCGTTAAGCTTCCTGTTCCATATCGAAAAGGACGTACAAAGACATGACTGATTTAGATATGAATTCACATGAAACTTACACCACAATTTGACGCACAGAGTAAAGCACTTTCTCCAACTGTACTTATTCCATACTAACTTCTGTGCAGTAAACACAGACATTTTCAAAATCCAGAAACACAATCATTTTCTTTTCTTCGTTTGAGAGGACACACTGATTCTCTGTCGTCTCGTGGTCTGCTACCCCCCTGCCCATGTTGCATCTGCCAATCGTAGACAACATCTGTCGAGGTCTCGTCCATTTTGGCACCGTTCTTTTAGCACGACAGCTGAGTGGGGCAGTGCACTCTGATGATGACAGTGGAAAGTCCCAAAATAGCCTCGGTCGGTCAGTCAGTCACAACTCTTGAAATAGCCACAAATGGATGTGGGAGCTGAGATCATTGACTCGACACTGTCAGAAGAAATAGATAAAGTTAATAAAAAAGAAAAGAAATCTCAGACAAGACAGATTTTGAAGTGGTGGAATTGGGGCAGGGAGGCCAGAGTATACTCATTGCTGAAGGGCAGATTGATCCGGGGCATTAGAATGTCAGCAGCCTAGGGGTTTAACCCAAATCTCTGTGGCAACACAGCTCCCAGCATGTTCAGGGCTTAGTTCAAGAGGGATGACATTTGAATTCAGTCCTGATCTCCTTTGTGCCACAACTATCCCTGTGAGTGTGTGCTTTTGGTTGTGGTGCTTGTTGGAATTTTCCATGTTACAGCAGCAAAGGGGTAATAGTGAAACAGTAACATTAGTGAGACAGAAAATATACAGTAAAATTGTGTTGCAGATGTATGAAATAGAAATTGCATGAAAATAAATTTAGTTTGATGATATAATGTGTTATTTTATTTTTGAAATCCTACCCGGAAGTAGTTGAATGCTAGCATGAGCTTGTTGTGAGCAAGTGGAATAATAATGTATGTATGTAATGTTATTCGATTTGTACTGGGCTGGTATTGTTATTTGTTATTGTTTTTGTTGACAGTGGTTAGCGCTGTCGCCTGGCGCATCCCGGCACAGTCCAAAGATATACAGTAACTGTGTGCCCCGCCCCTCAGTCAAGGTCAGTGTTGATTGGCTCCATCCAACTTGTGACCTTTACGGGATAAGTATGTATAGTAATTGATGGATGTTTGTGTGTGTGTGTGTCCCTGTGCACCTGTGTGTGACTTAAGTTTGTCCTTTTGTGTGTTGCAGGTCCTGCTATGGTGAGGTCTGTCAGCGATGACTGATGTGGAGGCGACCCTTGAGGACTTCATCGCCTCTCGACGGTCCGGTCGGAGGAACGCCGTCCATGACATCCCAGCCGGCCCTGGAGAGCAGGGAGCCAGCGACCTGTCAGGGGCTCTGGCACAGCTCAACATCAACAAACCAGGTTAGAAACATCACTGGTCAAAATATCACGCTGTTTTCACGACTTCTCAAACAGGTAGAGTTTTCCTGTTTTATTTGGATACTCAATTGTAAAGATTTCTTCAAACTGCAAAGATTTGGAATAGGTGGAGTAAAGCCTTTTCTCCTCAGGCAGACCAGTAATTCTTCATACTTGCTCGCTGACTCAACCAACCTCATTCACGTCACCATCTCTCCAAAGTCTTAACTTATGCATGAAACTCACTCATCTGTCTGCTTCTCTCCATTTCACCTCCTCTCCGTTGGTCAGGCGAAGGAGGAGATGCTGAGAAAAGCCAGGACTCTCCCGATAAAGAGGAGGAGTCTCAAGGGGAAGGCGACTGAATTAACATTTTTGGACTGAGGAAAGTCGCACTCACTATTGTCTGCCTGATCTCCGAATGCTCGGCATCTGACTGGCCCAATGACTGTAAAGACACAACGCTGTCCCCATCCTACCATCAGGACGACATCACCGTGGCAACCACAATTCTCCGTCCCTCCTGCACTCCAGTATGTTCCCATTTCCTTAAAAGCCTTCTTTCCCTCACTGCCTTTCTTTGGAGTTTGTTGAAACGGGATAAGATGTGATGCACGGTGAACACATCATGATGTGGACAACCAGAAACAGGCCTGTTTGTCTGCGAGCAGCTCGGAGGAGGAAGGAGAGAAGGGAACCGTTCAAGCTGGCGGTTCAAGGCTTTTGGAGCAGGATCAAGGGTTTCAGATGAATTGGAGTTTTGTCTTGCCTTGAATCAATCCCCACAGGAGAGACTAAAACGCTTCCAGGGATCCCAGAACAATGATTGGACAGCTACTCGTCCTCTGCTCTTATCGCATCATCACCCATGTACTTTCCTCACCAATGCTCATTGTTGACTTTACAATCTCCCTCAATGATTTTTGGGGTTCGAGCTCCATCCGTGTGGTGAATTTCTGAAAGTTTTCTGAGTTAACTTCACAAAATGAAGCCAAAAAGTTTGTATCTATGATTGACAGCTGAGGAAATATGTTCAGTAGTTTTTGTTTGTTGGAAAACAAAAACTACTGAACAGATTTCCTGAGGAATCTGGAAGGATGGGACATGGGCCAAGTAAGAACTCATAGTTTAGCCTAAACAATGCCAGAGAATATTTTTAGTTGACACTGTCACAAATTTCCCAGGGAAGAATTAATGGATCTTGATGAAATGTGTGCAATCTGGTGCGGATCCAAATAAAACTCTGTATCCAGCTCCGGCCTCGGTGGAGGTGAGCGCTCTACTGAGTGCCGTTGTCTTATTGGTCTGACGCTACACAGGAACATAAGACATGTTAGGGAAGTTATTATGTACCTGCTCTTTCACTGTCATGATGGTAAAGTTCCATCAAGTTGTGCTCTGTTTCACCAGCTGACTGCTCTGCTCTTACACCCTGACCCCACAATCCTCACTACCCGTTCTTGTGTCCACCACCAGACTTCAAGTACGCAGCAAGTGTCTGCTTCTTTCAGGGAATTGCCAAAAGCTGGTCATCTATGCTGTTGCGACTGATTTTTTCATTATATTCAAAACATTGTAAAGGTTTTATCCTTGGTCTTTAAAAATACCCCGAATTTACTTTTTCTAATGATGATTTTCCTATGATTCACGTGATGAAGATTTTGTACGAATTAAACTGTTAACATGTAATTCTTTAAATCTCAGTTGTTCAGATGCTTGGGAATAACGAGTCATTTTGGGTGGTGACTATGTCAAGACATTTAATCATCCCTCTCAGTGTCAATTTTTTATTATTTTGTTAAGTACAAGCTATAAAGATCCTTTATTACTCACAAGAAGTGTCATCCTTATATTGCTGTGTCCTGGTTAACAATGATTAGTTTATGATGTATTTTATGACAATTCAATTCATTTTAAAATGGCAATACTGACTGCACTGAAGCACTCATGTGTGTTTTGTATAATTCTTACTGGTTTTAATAGATCTGTATGTGTGTGAACGTGTCATATATAGTGGATTAAAGGGTTTCTGTTATATTGGGATTGTACAAAGAGCAGATCATCTTTTTACAAGGCACCACCACTCTTTACTATAATATTCTGTATTACTTGATTCTATAATATTTTTAGAAATATTATTTATTTGGAATTTAATGAATAAATATGAATTGAAACAACATATTAACGTTGGCTCGACAGGACAAGATTAATTTGTGCATTGAGTCAGGCTCAGTAGATGTAGCGGAGACCTCCACAATCATGTTGTCATCTTATTGTTACATTGTTATACATGAGTCATGTTTTTGTGTTGTTGAGGACTTTACTGTACAAATTGCTAAATTACGACTTTCTTTTTACTTTTCATGTGCAATTAAATATTTTTTTCTCTAAACTAATTCATGAACTGAGTAAAAGCTGGTCTTTGTTTCCCTCTAGTGGTCAAACGCACCAGTTAAGTCACAGAAAAAGACATTGCTGGTCATATTTGTTTGGTAAGTAATAAGGATATGTGATGCGATTAATCCTTAAGAATCATTGTTTGTGTACTTTGTAAAACTGTCACCAAAATACAGTATATAATCACTTAATCACAAAGCTTGTGAAGACACAACTTCTACACACGAGTGACGCTTGAGCGAAGCTTTCACTCACCTTGCGTGAATGGACTTTGTTTGTGAGTTAAGCTATCTTAGATTACTAAATTAGGTGTTAGGTCATCACATGGGGCGGGGGGCCAAGAGATAATGTCCTCCTATATGTAATAACAACACTGTTAAGCAAAGATCTGGAATACATGTCACACTTTTATTTTGTTTTTGTACAATGAAAGTCATAGCAGTACAATAGAATAATGCAGGTTATATAATACACAATGATATATACATGTTATCAATTGATCCACACAAAATCAACAAATATGCACTTAAAGAATGAATAAATTATTTTGTTGTGATACAATATGTTCAATTTAACAGTGATGAGGCGGTCCATGAAACTACATGACGTGGAACCTCATCCCACCTTGGTCTAAAACCCAATATATTCAATATTCAGATACATTCCTTCCCTGTGCAATCCTATTTGTAAGCAGTTTTGGTTTGGTGGAAAAGTTCTCTAAAGTCATTTCTTATTTCTCTTTTTTACATATCCTAATGACTAATTTGCTTGCGGGATAAAGAATCCATGCATGTCCTTGTGGAGCGCCGTGTTCAAGTTTGCACGAGCGACTTCCTTGAATGTGCTGCCGTCCAGAATCAGGATGAAATCAGACTGGCCTGGGTTAGAGTTGATAACAGTTGCTAAGACGACACCTGCAAATGGAAAGGAAAGTGGGTCAGAGCGGACAGGTTATCAAATCTCCTGTTTTTTAGGCCAGTATTCCAAATTAATTTGTTCTCCAGCTGACACTGTATCCAAGCATACGTAACACAACACACATGCACGTGTCACACACTCTCACCATCATCCTCTGCCTCTCCAGCTGGTCTGGGGATGAAAATGGGCTCTGATGGCCAGCAGTTGTCTTCACTCCAATAAACCATTTTCTTGGTTTCTGTGTCAAACTTGGAAATCTGCAGAAAAAGAACAGATTAGGAGGGGGGGAAACGTGTGTGTGTGTGTGTGCATGTGTGATTCATTGGCTTGTTGAGGTGGATCAAATAACTGTGCTCTAATTCTAAACAGTGCAGAGCGTTAATAGCTTATCCCTCTAGTAGATAAGGAGGTGATGGTGCAGTACTTTGTCCTGACTGTGAGCCATGCTCTTAGAAAAGAGCAATAAACCATCAACCGTGGTAATTATTTCGGTCGGCGATGCACCTTAAGGAACTCGCTCGAGCTCGTTTCCAGGTATTAAGTGGGGTAGACTTTAGACAGAGTGACTCACTAATCGTTAGAGAGATAGAGAGAAACTGTTTTAATTTAATCAGTATACTATAATATCCAATAAAATGTTAGTGCCATGTGTTTGGTTCATTTAAGGCATCAGTACAAAACAAAGGGGCAAAAATGATTGCATATATATGTTTTATGTATGTTTAGACTCAATCTGTATCTATGATTGAAGTAACTTACTGATTCTGATATCTATTTTGTCAAAGGGATGCTGGTTCAGCTCTTTGCTATAACTCTACACAAAAACACGAGTCAAGTGGGAATGAGCAGGAATCTTATTGTCTAAACTAATGTGTTTCCTATTGTGCCTTCCTCTTTAGGTCTGTGGACTGTGACTAATCCCTGAGACCCGAGGGATTCCCTCTTCCAAAGAATGAAACCTTTGTAAGGGAACGCTTTGAAGTTCTTCTTTCCATTGTTTCTGGTGCATAGGTGTCGAATTAGGATCAATGGAAAGGATGTGGGTATAACAGAGTATTTTCCATCTTCTGAAGTGCCAGCTGCTAATTCCCAGTTCTGCAATCCGCTCCCCAAATCCGTTAAAACAATGCCGACTGGAACATTTACTTTCTCAAAGGCCTTGAATCTAAAGTCTCTGTTCTTCAGGAGTCCCACAAGGCCCTGCTCTGCGACAGCCACATTTAAAACAAGTTGTGCATGGCCTGTTTTAAACCTGCCTATTTGGAACGGTCTGTTTCCTCGGCCTGTGATGCTGGTTGCAGGTTTCTCTGTGAAAGTGCTGGACACCTGTTTATCCATGTTTAATAGTATTGAACGTATCGTGGGTCGAAATCGCACAAAATTCCGCACTGGATTTTCTTTGGCCATTAACATGCACATACCAAGTGTGAAGTGGATAAGATAGACGGTCCTCGAGCTATGCCAGCCAAAAACACAATCACATAGATTAGATAGGGAACCTTACCTCTTTTGCCAGTGCAGATACCTCCACACAGTTGCCGTAGACAAAACGTTGTTTCTGTCCGTTGATGTCATAGTTGATTCTGGGTAATTCCAAACCTGAGTGTTCGTATTCGTATGGAAAAATAAATTAGTCTAACAGATACACAATTAGGAGATACAACTTGAAGTGTCTGTTTGAGGAGCACTGTGGTTTTACCTTCACAGAACACCTCTGGCTGGCAAATCAGTTTGCCCTCTTTCTCCTTCACAGCGGTAGCTGTTGTGTTTTTGAGTCGTACCAGGTTCTCTCCAACTGCAATGGCCTACAACAACAAAAAAAAGTCCATAAATAAAACCAGTTAAATCACAAAACTTCTGTATTATTGTTGTTATAGTTTTTGGTATTATTATCCCACCTTGTTTGAATGGATGGGAAGTACAAATCTCCTGTAGCTTGGTTTGGAATAACTCTCGTCATGGCCAGCATTTTCCTTCAGCTTGCTCAGGTAGAACATTTCATAAAGGCTGGTGTCATCATAGGCAATGACATCGAAGACCACATGGCCGTCTTCCTCGAAAGCGTTCACGTGATGGTAGACAACCATTGCTCCAGTGGAGTACTTCGTCTCAACCACTTTGCCGGTCTTTCTGTCTATCAGGTGGATCAGAGTCTGAGGACGGAACAATCATTTGTAAAGTAAATTAGAGTCAATCCCGTTCCCGCCAAGGTTTTATAATCGTCCATAACACTGGTAGCTAGAGCTGCTTCCATACTCAGTAGTAGGACCATAAGGTATGACACAAACAAAGCAATAAACATAACAGATAGCAACACTCCCTTACATTTTCCTCAGGGCAGAACTTCAGACAGCTTGCCCAGCTGACTCCCCTCATGTATGCCGTGGCCATCTTGAGGATGTCCAGTTTGAATGGCTGCTCGATGAAGACGAAGTAATTGTCCGTCATGCCGAAGCTGTGGTAGTAGCTCGGTGTGAGCAGGGAGCGGCAGGGCACTGTGCAGACCACCTCCACGTTCTTCAGCGCAGGGGCATTCTTGTCTTTGTCTGAAAACCCAAAGACACAAAATAAACTAATGCAGTGCAACCATCAAGCTGCACCAAATTTCACACTTTCATAGATATCTTTTTTATTATTATCAAGATCTATGAATTATTCCCTGGGAAAAGGTGAATATGTTAAAAAAATGCCCAATCACATAATGTTTAATATAGTGAAAACTAACATCTGCATCGACCCCCTAATGCTTATCCATGCTGAAACTGAATTGAAATGTCGCACTGTTGGGTTACCAGGTTTTGTTCTAACAATCTTATCACTGTTTATGACATGTTGATGTTGAAAGTGATATCTTTTTATAGAGCGGATATCTACATCTAGAAAAAAAGATGGGACCTGTTACGGACAGACTGATTTTAATTGCAGGGGCTTTTTGTAATAACTTAATTTCTCACTCCTACAAAGTGCAGCTGATAGGAAGAGAGAGAGAGAGAGCGCTGAGGGAACCGGACAAAGTAGAGCAGGTTACGAAGTTTATATACCTTTCTCTGAAGCGGCAGGGACTTTGAACAGAGTGTATTTCGTCTTGCCCTTCTCTGCTATTGAAGTTCCAATGTTGTAGGCGTTGCCCTCCTTGTCGTAGTGCGGATGGGAGCAAGCCAGGTTTACAGGCAGGTACTTCATGTAGTCCACCTGTGGCAAACAGAAGAACAGGAGCTCTGAAACCTGCTCTTCACTCCATTGTTCAACCAACAGTGGTCACTTGTTGTTGTCGTTGTTTTTTTTACCTTTTCCTGAGTCTCCAGGGTCACAGGATCAATCTTGAGAATGTAGTTTGTTTCAGAGGTGGCATAGTAGTCGTTTCCGTATTTGATGAAATTGCTCGCACCGTTGTCGGTGAAGTCGGGCACCGTGTGGTTGAGGAAAGTGATTGCCCTGAGAGGTTCGGGAGGAAATGGGTTAAGTTCAGGGATTATCCAAAACAAAAGACCTCATTTGTTCACAGTGGTGCCTTTTAGAAATGTGTGAGTTAGTTGCATCTCTATGGTAAATCGACAACAGGAAGGCAACAGCAGGTGGCTTCTCCGACACAAACCACTGATTATCCTCATACAGAGAATCCTTTAGCAGTGGTGGGATGTAACAAAGAACTGTGCTACTGTAATTAAGTACATTCATTTGTAGGGTTATTTGTAGGTTTGTATCATCTACTATTAGTATTTTCTACCCTGCAAATAATTGCATTACATATTCACATTGTTTTCTATCTTTTTAAAAGTAATCTATAATGAGAGAGGAATTAGTTCACTGATCAAATCACTGCGGGGAGGAAACATTCAACCTAGCCTGTATAAATTTGTATTAAAAAAAATATACAATAGGCACAGTTAATGATGTAGTAGATCATTGCATTAGCGAAGTACAAGTACATTTACTTTCAATAGTTTAAGTGTATTGAAAATCACTTAATTACTTATAATTACTTTCCCTCAAGTAGAAAAGTTACCGTAGTATTCCTTGTGGTAAGCTTGTAAAAATGAAATCAGACTACTAAAATGATAAAGATTATGATATGAATGAGAGAGTGTTCTTACTTGAAGATGAAGTTCTTGCGGGGGTCCGGATAGGCCATTGTCCCCATTTCAGACACAACTATCCTGTTTTCAGCCATGTTCGCTTTGTAGGTGTCCCCTCTGAGGAATCTGCTTCTGTGGGTAACTTCACCTTAAAGAAAAAGAAAATTTATATTGTTATGATTGTTTTTGTGCTATTTTGCTTATCACTTCTTGGCTTCTCTCCACACTAAAATACAAAGAGGTTGATGTCACGGATCAATAACTTAAGAAGCAAACAAGGCTTTTAGTTGTTTTTTTATCAAACCTTTCACGAATTACCCCTAATTTAGTTAAAAGAAATAATTATTATTGTGTTTTTATTTGTGGTTCATATTTTATGCATTCCTTAGCTCACACTGTAATACATAGAACAAAATCACGGATCAATAACTGTAAAGAAGACAAAGCTTTCAGTTTCTCAGATATGATCTTTCATTACTTTGTGTAATAGACCAAAATTGCAACACCAACCATTTTTAATAGTGAAGCTGTTCATGATGGCCATCCCATCAAACCAGTGGTCGTAGCTGGTGTCCCCCACAGAAAAGATGCCGGGGCCATTACGCAGCAGGGTGCCTTGCAACCAATCGGGGATGTTCCCTATTGGAAAGGAAGTAAAACAAACGTTCAGTGTTGTCAAATAAATGTGTGCATGTCTTGGTCCTTTTTGTTAAAATGTAAATAATAATAAAAAACTTGACTTACCTTTTACTTCTGCCTTGGTAGGCTCCGGCTTCTCCTCCGCGTTCTTGGAAAAGTCTGGGTACATGTTTGCGCTCAGAGAGACGACTGGCTCTTGGAGGTGTCTGAGAGATACTGTGGTCAAACTAGCGCACAGACCACTCCCTTTAAAGCTGCTGTCTCCGCTGGGGAGTTGGCAAAGGGCGGATTATCTTATCTTCACGCTGCCCCCTGGATGATATCATTGAAATGTCCCAGTGACAAGTTCGGCGAAACAAGTTCCCTGGAGAAAGCTTTACCTCGAACAGCACGCACATGAGAAACATGAGATTTTGCCCATTTTTGTCCTTAGATAAATGCAGATTTAGTTGAAGTGCTCACATGTTACTGCACCTTTGGGTTCTGCGAAACTTGTATTGCGCATTGCATAATGTGCGATACAAGTTTACTTGCCACCACCTTGTCCGTTTTTACACACACACACAAACACATATTCAACCCTGGACACATATTGGCATAATGCATGCCATAGTCGCTTACCATCAAAGCACCTAAGTGCCTACCGTGACCTGGACCGGCCAAAATGTCCTCACTTTTCCAGAATATCCACAACATCCCGACTTTCTCATAATGTCAATATGGTCCATAACTTCTGAGTGGTCCTCACAGTGTAAATACAAGTACACACATATATAAAATAAACAAAGAATACATATGAACACACACTGTTACAAATGGCTGAAAAAAGCATCCAAATTGTGACAGTTACGTACTGTTTACCATTAAAATTGTTTCTAAACAATGCATTCTGGGCAATATTTCCGTTCTCTGGGTGTGATGTTTGAACCAGCAGCGAGGCTCTGCAAATATACAACACACTTCTGTATTTCTAAAGGAGTAGAAATCCTTACATATATTATATATATATATATATATATACAGTATATATATATAGTAACTCCTGTAGCTGAGACTATCGAAGAAATTATTTGTTATTCCTTTGATAATTTGGGAGGATCTCAATCCTTAAGTAATCGGTTTTATTTTCTGTGGTGATCAAGGCCACAGTATTGTTTTATGTCTTCACGTTGATGGATAGCATATCCGTCATATACTGCACTGTGTATGTGCAGCCTATTTATCTTGAGAATTTGGGGAGCAACAAAGTCAGACAGTCAGATAACTAGGACCTGTTATTCTGTGTTTATTGTGTGTGTGCTAGTGCACGTTCTGTGCGTGCTATAAATAGTTATTTTTTATGGGGGACAAATCACCAATTAAACATTTTACATTATTGGGTGATCTCATGAATTTGCTCTGTTGCTTCTTATCTTATAGTTCATTGAGTCAATGATTTGCTTATGCAATATGCCATATAAAATTAACTTGACGTGACATTCGTGGAATAATATTGTCTTAATCTTTTTATAACATGCATTATGTTTGTTTCTAAGAAGAACCAGCTGCTGACGAACCTGTCCTGAGATGACCGGAGCAATCTGTGGAGCAGCAGGTAACCCTCCCACTCTCCTCCTTCAGTGGTGACTTGGTGTTTTTTTATGTTAAAAGTACATGAATCTGACCTGTTCTTTGAACATTGACACGGATACTAACTACAAGAAACACGAAGAAACTTATCTCAAGTTTCTTCCATTTCCTACAACTAGTTACACAACATTTCCACCCATTTTTTACAACTCTGTCTGAGTCAGGATGTAATTAGTAACTTGTTCAAGTGGTTGTGTCTTAATTTTTGTTGTAAATTATTCCTATTGCCTGATTTGGTCAGATGTTCAGTCTGTTTGACTCTTATGAGATATTATTTCTTCCTGCCGTGTTCATATTTGTCAATATTTTTTTCCACAAAGTTAAACGCTGTTTTAAAGTTGTGTGTCGTGTACACTGACCAACATTTTTTCAGACAGATGCACATTGCAAAAATAAGATATTTACGTTTTTCTATCTCACTAATAAATACACAATAAATATGAGATATACTGAACTTTAGTTGCATAAGCTTTTAATCATTCTGAGGGGAAATGCTGAAACGGCCTGTCTTATCTGAAAAGAGGCCCAGAGACATTGAAATCTGCTTGAAACTGTTGACGTGTCAGAGTGTGTCTACACAAGGTGTGCAGTCCAGCCATTGAGGGGGGGGGGGTCTAATGATATACAGTAGAGAGCCTCCAGCCAAAGACCCGAGGAGGTAAAATGTACACACATGTCATAGATTGTGCTGCAGGATTTTGACATCATGGGGGGGGGGATGGGCTTAGCTATTATGGCACATGCTCAGCTAATGGGGGTTACGTTGGAGACTTTGTGCTCAGGGGCCCTTCACAAGAGAAGGTGGAGCACAGGCCCAGAGGCTAGCAGGGAGCCTTGGGTCTGGGCCTTTAACCGTTGTTAAGTCGTTAGTGACTGAAATCAGCTCATTTCACCTGCAGACGGACTAATATGTGAAAAGAGGGCGTGAGGTTCTCACTTGACATGCAAACAGCCCCCCCCAGAGGCTCACACATTAACCGTTGTGTTTGATCTGGTGAGAAGAAAAGTGGCCCATCGCTACGTCTCGCACCTATGAAGTGTTATGAAGTGTTATGTTCCTGGTTACTTTGTGGCACACTCTGCTGTGAGTACGGCCAACGTGCTCGTCTCTGTTCTCTGAGCTACTGGACGGAGACGTACCCTGTGTGGAGGCCGACGATTCTCTTGACCCTGATTTCTCAGCCAGGGTTATGGCTGTGACTACAGATCCCTGAGACAGAAAACTGGTGTGAGGCTCTCCAGGCAAGAAGAGGAGGATGTTAATCCCTTTGGATGTGCTGATAGCCATAGAGTCTCGTCTCCTCCAAGGTCAGTAACGTGCCTTTGTTGACATGAGGTGTCAGGATACCCCGGTGAAGGTAGATGGATGACATCTTTCAAGGTGAAGACTGCGGTGCCAGATCACATTCGGTCATATAGATCCGCAGCTACAGCCAAGTTTCGTTGTTTAATATTAAATTTGTCTAGTCACTAATGAATCAGGAAGACTTTCTCTACGGCTCGTTCATTCTCAATTCTCTGTCTCTCTCCCCGTCCTTATTTAATCAGCTGAGTATTGGATGTTTACAGTAATCCAATTAGATTTGGCCATGATCTCAATCAGCCAGTCATGGTATGTCCATCAAACTTCTGTTCTCCTCTCTGTCACCACCAGCAGTTATTTCAGTGATTTGCTGCAACCCTCCTCCTACCAAGTCACCTCCAGTCTCCATATCCAGTGTCGTGGTCGAGCTCAGCTGAATCCACTCGTCTCATCTAAATCAATATTTTCAACTTTTCCGAGGTCCCATAAACACCGGTGGGTTTTCCTATACTATGTAGCCACGTACAATGCAAGAGCTTACTAAAGGCAAATAAATCACTCAGTAAAAAAAGTACTAACAGACGAAACGCTGTATCTTGAGGAGTGCACATCAGCAGCTGGACCCCAGAGGACGCCCCACCTCCTGTCCAAGAGGCCTCCCTAGCCCCAACCAACCGGCAGGGGGTCCCAGACATATATGCATATATTCTGTGGGTCTTCACCTGTGTAACTTCACCCACCAGTCAGCTAGAACCAAAGAAGTGTGTGTTGGAATGTTTACCAATAACAAGGGGGTAAAATGCAGAGGTTTCAGACTCCCTGTCTTTAGTTTTGTGTGTTTATCTTCGGTCTGATCAGCTGCGATGAAATCCTTTGCATGCTGATTCATGCCCATCTTGTTTACATATAACGAAGATACTCTTATCTCTTCTTGAAGCAGCAAATCAAGACAGTCCTGTTTCTCCTCACTGATGGCTGTGTGTAAATAGTAAATAGTAAAGTATAGTTAACACATAACTGAGTTTACCCTTTTTATTGATAATGAGAACACAGTACAAGATAAGAAACACAGGCACCACTGCCCTCCTGTGGCTCATGAAAGTCATTACCATACACTAACATATTCAGGCAATATGTTGTTGATGACACCCATGTGCTTAATTATGACAAAAAGCTAATGAATGTAAACTTTAAGACTTTTTTGGACAATAACCATCTTGACTGTGAGCCAACAGACGTCTTGGCAGAAACCCCAACGCCTTCACAGACTGAAATCTAGAAGAGCAGATAAAGGTTTATTTTGTATTGTTTGACGAGATGTTAACTTGCTCCTACCAGCATAGGGCAGGAATTCTGTGAGGTGTGTTTAGTAACTTGAAAAAAGGAGAAAGCCTTTTAGGGCTTTTCTGGTCATTTTTGAAATCAAATTTTGTTAGATTAAGAATAAATTATGCACACATTTTGCAGAATTGTAAAAATATGCACACAACAGCTGAAGAAATGCTTCATTGGAAAATACAGCAAATAATATTCCACATGGCAAAGTTCACTTTGTTTTTACTGGCAGTTTCTGTATGTTGCTTTTCCTGAAAGCAAATGTTGTCACATGAGCAAAACAAAGGCAATAATAACTTATCATATATGCTCAGTTGTACTCAGTAATAATGACATTCATGTTCTTGGCAGTAGATTGAAATCCATACATTTATGGTTTATTGATTCAGTGATAAAAAAAAACATTATTTTCATGGCCGAGGGTTAATTTGGTATTTATTGTGATGGACAAGTGAAAAAACTGTAAGTGACAAATATTTTCTCATCTCCAAACACATTCATGGATCGTCACCAAACCTTCCACCTACATCTCTCCTGTACATTCAGAGCAGACGACAGCGCCACGCTGTGGTACCGTAATGTCTGCCTTGTTTTATTCTCTTGGATTAATAAATTAAAGACAATGTTGCAAGGTGATCCTAGTATTCATGTGTATTTGCACTGCCCAGGTTCTTATAAACTGTGCTGACTAGTATTCAAGTTTCCCTTTGCGATTTACTTCTGTGCTGGATATTGGACTAAAGTTTTTAAATATTCTCCCCCAAACCATCCTCCTCGTCAGTTGCGGATTTACATTGGGTGACACAGTACAAGAATAAAGCTTAAGTAAACATTATGTACATGTACTAAGAAAAAAATAACAAAATTACTGTTGCACGTGTATATGCTTGTTTTACAGTGCATACACATGCGATACCACATGCAGTAATAGACAATGTTGACCATACATGACCCTGCTCAGAGACGCCCACTTGTGGCCGTCTGCTGCCGTCCTGAATCCCTTTGCAAGATTTTCTATTGAATCACACTGACGTTATAAGACGCCACATCCTGGCTGCTCTTTAACTAGGGAGATAAGCGATATTCTCTTGTGATGTGGAGGACATACGCCTTTCATACATACAATCCGTCCTAATCCAAGCACACTGGTTTAATGGCGCCAACTGAAAAGTTTTACCATGGCAAACAGAACAGAACTACAGCTGAACAGAACTAATTGTAACCACTGAACTTGTGGTTGCGAGTTGGCACTGCTGCATGGGGAAAGAAAAGCAGCATCATCCTACGACAGCACAAAAATATTTTTTTTTAACCATGGAATTGTAAAGAAACAAGCACTGGCACATAAACATAGGTTTTTTTTTGTATTTGTTTTCAATTTTAAAATCCTCAACCAAAGCAAAAACAACCAGCCTCGAGAAGCCTCTTGGTTTGTTACATTTGAAACTGCTCAATTGCAAAAGGCTCAACAATCACATTGTACATGAGGGGGTGGGGATGGGGGGGGGAGTAAATCACAGTGTCGTGAGGAGTCGAGTAACAAAATATTCACCGTGCAACAATAATTTGCAACAAAAAAGGCAACAAAACAAAAGTTCGGAACATAAAGCAAGGCATATTAGCAATCCCTGTTTCACTTTCACATATGCCAGCTTTTAATGTACAGCTCATAAAAAGATACATTTACAATTCAATATTCAAGTAGGTATCGCGGATTACAGATGAATTGCAACTTTTCATTTTTAAACAGAGGATACACAAACCGTAAATACCTTTGAGTTGCTCCATGTGTTCAGTGTTGTACGGGGGTCAGTAGAATGATGCTAAACAAAACAAGTAGAACCCACTGACAAACTTAAAACACTTGTGTCCAGCTTGTAAATCATATACAACACGAGGCAGAGGCTGGTTCTATTACAATGCTCTTTCTGACTATAAAATATTTTCTGACATTAACTAATTCATCTAAACCGTATGTAACACAGATTTTTTTGTCTGGGAAACAATCTACTCCTCATTTGTAAAACACGTAGCAGCATGCAGCTTGTTGGTAATTGTTGCCGAGGGGTCAAATTAACAGTTTGTGCCTATAAAACAACAATTGACAGGAAGTGTGAATATTATATAAACCTCCAAACAAAGCTGTGTCCCAATTCACGGGTCGACCTCCTACAGAGGACTCAGTCTACCCGGACAGTAAAGGAGGCGGGCCTTTGCGGGCTGGGTAGACCGTGAAGGCTGAACCACAATGAGTCGGTCTGATCTACAGAGGATTTCCATGATGGGTGTCACTAGCTCATACCGCCCTTATTGCTGTTACCTAGCAACGGAGCAGAAGTTGGACACAGCGAGAAAGTTTGAATGCTCCTTGATTTTTTAACGTGCTCAACATTAACTGTTTGGTTGACTTGGAAGTGTGATACTGAAGCATCAGATGTCTCATTTCTTGCCGGCGCCATTACCTCTTTGAAAAACAGTAAAACGCAATGAATTCTGGGATAGATCCATACATTGCGGCCTTCTTTCCTGGGGATGAAAAGACTAATTTGTCCGCGTTTAAAGGAGTCTTTGAAATGAAACGGTCTGATCGTGCCACCTTGACCCAATCGCTCTTCCAATGCAGCCTCCGAGCGGTACAGCCCCTGAATTGAGACACAGCTCCTAACTCTTCATGGAACATTAGGTTTGTCTATGACACAGATTCCAAGTCAGTTTCACCCCTTCACAAACATCACAACGTGAAATAAATAAAAACGCAGTGTGAATGTGACACGTCACTTCGTAAACACATTGAATCATGTGTATTTACAAATCGGATGTTAACTGTGGCCTCTATTTCATTACGGTTACGGTCCTTGCATTGCAAAATGAAGAGTAAAAAAAACCCACAGTATTGACATTCAGTTTCCCTTTTAGCACTGATGTACCCTGAACACACCAGTGTCCTGTTCCACTTCTGCTCCAGCAGGATTAAAGACACAGACAACACACGTGGCACTGACGCCCATCAACCCCTACATAATATAAATGAACCATTCAAATGCCACCGACACTCACAATGTCGCCATACATTTCTTAAAGGCCAATTTTTAAAATGAAACTCTTAAGTGAATGAAAACGAATGAGTGACCAGGTGATACCAGGGGGTATTCTTCTCAGTTATTACCCTTTGTGCATCTCAACCAAGTACCTGCATCTAAAAGGAGGGAAATAAAAACGATGCTAGACTCTTCTCCCCCAGGAGGCATCTCCCAATGGTTTCATGGCACCAATACCTTTATTACACGGTTCCCTCAAGTGTTGGCCTCTTTGTCGACACAAACTCAACGTTTGAATTCATTCGTTGACTAACAAATATGTAAAGAACAGTAAACTTTTTGACAATTTCTGGTTCGGGCTAACAGTCCACTGTCCCCGCACAACCCCTTTTGTGTAGTCGTAAAATTGTTCAAGAGAAAAAAGAAGTGGCCATGCCGCAGAGTATTGCCAAGACGTAATTTCACGGCTTACGGACGGCCAGTTAATTGGTCCATCGGTACGTCTCAGTGACTGTACCCACTTTCCAAAAGGAATCTCAGTTTCCCTCATTATATTCAGCATTTTTATGTCACAAATCCAAGGTGTGCTCCTGCTGAAGCAGCTCGACATGGGAGGGTCCCACCTGTAGCTAACCAGTGCAATGAGAGTGACGTCATTTTTGTCCAAATTGTGGCCATGGACTTCCTGGTTCCCTTAATCTGTCTTCCCGTTCTCCTGAGGCGTGCTGGCTTTGCTCCGGTGAGCCGTGCGCAACACCTTGTAGCAGCCACGGGCGATCTTATGCATCCACATAATGTTCATGACATCCAAGCAGATGCTGGAGCAGATCCACGCTACGCGGCCCCCCAACGGCACAAGGTAGAAGGCCTCCGTGCCATAGACTGCATACATGCGACTGTAGTAGACGGGTATGACGGCGATGCGTACCACGAAAAACACAGCTGCCATGGCAACGCCATTTGCCAAGTTGGGCCGCGAGGACTTGGGGTAACCTAGTACCTCGAAGAACCAGCTGAAACACAAGACAAATTTAAAAATACAGTATCTAGCAGTATTAAAATGTCAATATCTAAAAGTTTCATTCATGACTAACTTGAACTATACAGTGAATGAGAGTTTAACTATGTCAGGTATTAAGATAAATGGTTTGAAAACTGTATGTGCATATAATTACAATTCCTAACAATCAAAACAACTTCTGACACATCTCAAGAAATGTTACAAAATGTTGCCTGAATTCTGAATTTAATAACGCAAAGGAGATACATACCGCTGGTTCACACATGGTGTAGAAAACTCAGCGAGCAGACGGAAGTTAGCAAAATAAGGCAACATTCCAACGCCCTGGAAGAACAAGGCAAGAACAGGAAAAACCACAAAAAATGAAATGAGCAGCAGGCATGAAGCTGCTGAGCGATCTGCTCCTCAGTGAACACCCTCCATTGTCAGTATCTAGCAGATCCACAGCACTTACATCAATGACAGCAAAGATCTCGATTAACTATCAAGACGAAGGTATGTTTAAGATTCAAAGACTTTTTTGGACCTACGATATTTTGTATTTTATTTAAAATTTAAGAAATAATTGTAAGGAAAGGGAAAACTCTAAGATTAGATGAAGTTCCCACCAGACTAAAAGCTATTTGACACATCTAACAAAAGACCCTCCTCTCTCAGGGCACATTATTATTCCTTCAGAATTTACAGGCCAAAATTAGACTGTCATCTCCAATTTCACTTCCTGCTTCATTCTCTCTATTTATTGAGAGCAGGAACGACCCTACAGGAGGGCAAAAGAACTGGCCATGGACAAAGTCATATCAATCTGGTCAGTAACTTGCATTGCCCCAGTCCAAAACTCTCATATAAAATTAGTAAGAAACTTGTCATCATAATCCTCCATTTTTCAAGAAACCGAGAGGACAAGGATCAAATGCAGAAATGCTCACATAAAACTATACATTTGTCTGTACTGAGGTAATAATCACTAACGTATCTTTGCTACTATTGCTAGCTTACTTTGATTATACATCCACATATCTAGATATATAAATACATAACTTTCGAGAGACATTTCATTCAAATATCTCAACATAGAAAACGGTATTAAGCAAATATCAAAAGCACAGGTTTTGATGAAAACATACTGTACAATCATACATTCATTTATTCAGCCAGCCACTGTTTGGAGGAGAGATTAAAAGCCATGCAGAGAAAAAAAGTAAAATGTTTTCACTGTCACAGAGTTCACGGACGGAATTCCAGTTTGTCTTGTATGTACTCTGAGCTCAAGGCTGAGGTAAGACAGCTTGAGGCAATTCCTGATGAAACTAGTAATATCAACAGTCATAGGTGATTTAGGAAACTCAAACAACAGCTGCGTTTGCTAAGAGGCCCTATTATAAGAGAAGCGCTTTCTTTATTGAGACTTTTTCTCAGCACCCCCAACTCTGACTTACGTCCAGCATTCCTGGATATGCTTGCATGAATTTATTTTATTTTAAAAATTGCACAATTTTTCAACTGCTGCTAAATAGAAAAGATGAAAAAAAAATACAGTATTCAATTGGACAAACACATCCAAAGAAATGGATTCAAGGTGACTTGTCTTGTGGCCTGATTTATAAAGCATATAAAAAGAAGACTTACCGTCAGGGCTGAAATAAAATACTTACTACTACAAACAGGGTGCATCTGCGTTTCAGTGTTTCTACCTTGTGATTTGAACTTTCCACCGAGCATGAGAATGCTAATACCTCTAGGAACTGGTAAATCCATACTGTGACTGGGCATCATATCTGCCTAGTGCAACACAACAGCAATAACAGCAGACAAGACAGGAATAAAGAAGTCCCCATCTAGATCCAGACACAGCTCTGGGGTCTCTTAATGATACACAACCCTTTTTGGTAGTTTTTGCATGAACGGGGATGACACACCCCAAAGTGTTTGTTGGTAGTTTTTGCATTTGGGGTTTAAAGAGGGGCATTTTTGTGTTAAAGTCAGCGGAAGACACAGAGACAGACAAGACTGTTCAGATGCATTAGAAAAAGATCATTGAAATGAAAAAACAGATGCCGCCACAATTGGAAGCGCCTCAGAAGCGAGACTAACAACACTGAGAAGAAAGCATGCATCTGATATTTAAACAGCATATATATGTTCTGCTTTTTAGTTAAGCTTTAGTCAAGTCAGATTATGCTGCTACCAGATCATTCAAAGTCATTAGTCACTCTCACAACATTAGTGGCAGACTGATCAATAAGCAAAACATTCCAGGATAAATATATTAATTTTAAAAACAGGTTTCCCAAATCCAAGTAAATTTAATTCCCTTAATTAGGCTGTACAACTCAGGATTTAACGTTTGTACAGAATAAGTTCGGGTTACTGTATATTTTACATGTTCCACTAAAACACACTCAACACACCAACTAATGAGACAACATGTGACATATTTGAATAAATAACTGAATCAAATAAAAAATGACATCAAAGGTTATGAAGATTTTGCTGCAAATGTAATAGCGCCAGAAGTAATTTGACTCGCAATGTGTTTTTCTGTTTTTAAATCACAGTCCTAAAATGTGGAGCATTCATTCTGTTATCCCAAATGAGCATCAGATCTGGTCTGAGGAAACAGTCATGAGTGTCCAGTAACAGTATGGCCTACTTCATCTCATCCACCTAGTGGTTTCTAGATACAGGTGCTTGCTCTGCTTCTCCAACTGAAAGGCCGGATTTACAGTCAGTAATCAATCAGAACTTTGTGATGACAATGTGACACAGTTTCAATATAGATGTAGAAATGTGTAAAAGTAATAATGATGCGTGTCACATTAAAGACGAAATCTGTTAATCCAGCCGACGACTTGAACATCGTATTGGGTAAAAATGTAAATCTGGGTTTCTGCATTGACACAAGTTGTCCTCAGTGCTGTGCTGAACTTAGCACTGGCAACATAAAGAACAGTATAGAACTAAGCAATGTAAAGCATGTAGTTCTTTATTTTTAGTCCGAGGACAGTTTAAGTAAGGGGACTCAGAGCAGAGCAACGCACGCTATATGTCCTTTTGAGTTTTCCTATACAGAGCATTTCTTGTTGGGGAACTGATGGAATTCCCTGCAAGTTTTCTTCACTCTAAGTAAAATGGGTATAAAGGAAAAGACTGACTTTTAAGAGCAACAACAACAGTAATTCCATTTGTTACCCCCGACAGAATACTTCCAGCATAGTATTATAAAAAGGACTTGGCTACTTGGTGACGGCCTCAACCACCTGGGGTCATATGGATGCCATTCTCCGAGCCGTTTTGTCAGTATTCCCTCATTGCAGAGGGTCGAGAGGTGTGTGAAGCAAGAGAAAGAGGCGGCAGACTTAGGCTCTGGCACAAAACCAAGACAGGCTGAAGGTACTGCAGATAGGCAGGTTTTGTTATTGAGAGAGTGAAATACTGGTTGTTTGGCATGCACAGCAAAGAGAGAGGAACCCTGCCTGTGTAGGAAGCTGCCGGCATGCACACAGTGGTTACGGCTCGGGGGTTCAGCTGCGCTAAGCACCGAAAAGCTCAGCTTGAGTCATAACAACAGTGAAGGGGATCGGTTCAAACAAACAGAGAGCACAGAAACTGGAAGAGCAAGGTGAAGGGGGGAGGGAGGGGGGGTCATCAGCCAGTATCATTATTGAGCATTCCATGCAAAAAATACCATAGTCATTCATTTCTATAGTATATTATGCCACAGATCCTGGAGACCTAGAGGGTTTCGGACTGAACCAAGAGTGAACAGCGCTGCCGAGTACGCTCGCCGAGATGGGAGCCAACTGAATACCAGCAGCACAGGAATTGGGATCATGCTAATAACCATACCCACAATTGATGTTACCTATACAACGCAAACTGCTCAACCTCAATGAAATATGTCAAACTCAGGTTACATCCATACTACTACATTTTCATTTGAGTGTTTTCAAACTAAAAGGATCTCTGTCCACACAAGCATTTTGGCTCTGCATCAGTTATCCCATCCATACAAACGTGCCATAAAAATGCATATTACATGACAAGAATTGCTTGAATCATATCTTGTCTTCTACGCATGTAAGCAGTTGTATCATTTTCTTCCAGAAGGTGGTCATGTTATAGGACAACCTGGTGAAGTCTATGTCGTGATCAATTCTGAAATGGAGTGGTTTTAACATTTTCAAATGAATAAGTACTAGTGTGGATGTAGCCTAACACGGCACCTGTGCATATCAATGTTAGTACGACACACCTCAAGACAATGTATAGACTGTGTTCAATAGTTTTGAGACAATCTTAAACAAAACACAACCACACAAGTAGCAACAATCATAAAACCTTTTCTGTAACGTCAAAACTGGAGCCACTGCTGAAAACACCTCACTGTGGACTTTATCCATCAATATAATTTCCTTCACTGACGTATGGACAGTTTTGGATGCATTCTTTCCACATATACTCACTATGCTTAACTTGTGCATATTGAACTAGCCCATATGAGCTGAGTGGCTGCGCGGGGACCGCCATGGACACTGAACAGTGACTAAATCTGTTAAAACACCCAACTCGGGAGGACACAGCTGTTCACCCTTGGTTGTCTCCTTCCCATCTTGCCTGCACGTTCTGCTATTGGACAATAGGGCACTCACCAGTACATAGTAGTAAGCATACAACGCTGCCAGATGGTGAACTACAAAAAACTTGTCCCCTATCGCCTTCCAATAGTAAAATATTAGCAGCAGATCTGTAAAACAAAAGTACAGAGGACAGAGAGATGACATGTCATTGGTGCAATAAAAACATTTGGAGTGCATACAACTGATAAGAAGCATGCTGTAAACTTGAAATTCTCTGTGGTAGAGCTGGGTGATAAAACGATATCGATAATTATCGCGAGATAACTTTTCTTGGATAGAGATTTTTAAGACATGCTGATATAACGTCGATAGAACTCATCCTGTCCATGTTCTGACAGACAACACGAACAGCCAATGAGAATGAGAATAGTGCCGCGCCACACCAATCATGTGCCTGGAAAAGAGTTATGTTCATGTTTTCAGCTACGTTCATAGTCTCAGCAGGTTTCCACCGCTGAATGATTATAACACTACTGCTTCAGGCAAGAAATTTGACATAAACACAAATGTTCAAAAAAGTTATTTCCTGATTATTTAGATTATATTGCGATGTATATCGATATCGACTGATATTGCCATAGTCTGTGGCTAAAACTTAATGGTGTCATCAAAGGATCAAGTTTATTGTATCTTTTACAAAAACACAGTATGTTTCTCTTACCAGATATGAGGTAGCCTGTTGTGATGGCAACATTAATCTTCACCAGTGCAGGATCTCCCCTATTGAAAATACACATTTGGTTTGACTGGGTTAGTCTGATGAAAGTCACTGTGTTCTGGCCTTGGTAATTTCAAAGTTTGGCTATTCCAAACGGTAAAAAAAAAAAAAAAAAAAGACATTTTAAATAAAAGAAATGGAAAGAAAATTTGCCAAATATCAGCTTATTTTACCCCAAGTCCCACCTCTCATCCATGCCTGTAAGATTTCTATTCTAGCACACCACAGAAGCAGACCCCACCAATGATGCTGGAAGATGTAACACTCAAAGTTATTTGTAATATTTGAAACAATAGGGATTTCATTTCTCAATTTAAAAAAGTAGGTTTTTGGGTTCTACGAGCCCAAAAACCTACCAATTCATAAATGTGGCTGGTGGAGATGTTCTGATAAAAATGTTTCCCTTCCCGATACTAATTCAAAACCTAACTCTCACCAGACTGGGTCTTCATTGACGGCATCATCGAAGTACAAGATGGAGAGACAGAAGATTCCCACCAACAGTGCGTGGAACGTTGAAACTGTCCTAAAATGGAAAAAGCACAACATACAGGTGTGATCAGAGGCGTGTGAGATTTGATTTTAAATAAGCTTGTCAAAAGGATTTTTGGAGATTTATCTTTATCCATCAGAAGGGCCTTGTTTTAAGGTTTAGCTCTGAGCTTGTAGCAAAGTGAATGAACAGATTCCCGGTCAGGGCTGCAGACAGCTTAGGACCAATTAGACTAATAGATAAAACACTGCTTCAGGGTTAGACAGAATGGCACATAGTCCCAGTCCAGCAGGGAGACAGTCCAACAGTTGCTTCTCATTCTAATCTGAATGACGTCTCACTATGAGGACCAAGTCTCATCGTGACAATTACTCTCATTAAGCAAATCTTGATTAAATAACCGACATTACAAATACAGCCTAACCAGCCATTTTTGTATGTAGTATAATGCCGACCTTCATTCAAGGCAGAGTTGCTTTCCTTGCACACCATACTTGACATTACTGGAAGGGAGGAATAATTTGTTTGAACAAGATGTTTTGGGTAAAACCAACAAAGAGTAGAGGCATCGTCATCACTACCATCTGACATCAGACAACTTGCCAAAAAGAAGGATCTCCAGCTATTACATTATAAAGATTTAACATTCAAAAAGGTTTTCGCAGACCACCAATATAAGATAAAAAATCGATCCACCACAGCAAAATGTTCACCAGACCAATTCCTGCGTCAGCATGGGGAGAAAGGGGGTTTGTTGTATCAAGTTTAAGTATTTTGTTTCATTAGGTTACATTTGAAAATGCTTTGATCGGCCAGTTTATCTCCTTCTTGTCTCATTTGTTTGAGCCAATGGCCTGTTTTGTTAGTGGTATTTTTGAGCAGAGTTCTGTTTGGTTGACCTCTTGGGACCTGTTTTCTACTTACTTTGCTTATTTTTCATTAATTTGTACTTTGACATTTCTGGGTTAAATAAATCCAATCTTTTAAAAAACTAATCCTCTGCCCTTTTGTCATTTTATTGCTTGGTGCCTGGCTGTCTACTTACACAGACAAGAGCGTACATCAACTGAACAGATGCTGGAACACATTTGCAGCAGTGGTTAGGAGGCAAAGGAGGAGCCGTGCAACCAATAACAAAGGATGCAGTGGCCGTCTTTGAAAAACAACACTGCACGATGCATTATTTATGCTACCTTGCATTTATAAGTCTGACAGGTAAACGCTTGTCATGCGGCACATGCATTATCTGCGGAAATGCATGTTTCAGTGGATGATCAGACAGTGTGAAGGGCATCACATGAAGTCAGCCATAGCATCTGAGAAGAAAACAAAGGCATAAGATTGGACTTCTTTGCAGATCCGATGGGATTCAGGATGTTTGATGGGGACATAGCTAAAACAAGTTAAATTGTATAAAACCAATAGGATTTGTAATTAATTAAGCTTGTTGTGTTACTGAGCAATGTACTTAGTTATCTTCTATACTTTGTACTGGAATTTTGCACAATCCGGCTGTACATCAGTTGCCAGTGTTTCCCCTAGGTTTACAGCTTGGGAGGGGGGACAAACACGGACACAAAAACTTAAAGGAATCATGATGTTAATGTGGTTCTTTTAATGATTTTGAACTGTACATTGGATTTCGGAGTGACAGGCTATTCTGTGATGCTCAGACGTCATGTGTTTGTCCAGTTTGTCCCTTCTGTAGGACTGGAAGGGAGACTATAAATGGCCGGGTCTGGTTTCCTCTCACAACTGCCTGTTTATGCTGTCTACGTATGCGACATAACATTCTTAAAAACAGTGGTGTATAAAGTACTTGAAAGCCATACTTTAGTAAAAGTACAGATATCTTACTTGAAAGTGACTCCGGTTAAAGTAAAAGTCACCCGTCAGAAAATGACTTGAGTTAAAGTCTTAGAGTTGCTCATATTAAATGTACTTAAGTATCAAAAGTATCTGGTTTTGAAATGTACTTAAGTATCAAAAGTAAAAGTACAAGTACCAAATTTAATTTCAACTGACTAAAAAATTATAACAACACTATATATATAATGTATAATTTTACAAATTTTGAACCCGAGATGCTGAGGTTAAAATAGTATTGGACAACCCTGCCTGAAGTTGTACACATTAGCCAGTTTGTACAATACATATATAAAGACTCAACAGCTTCTAAGTTGTGTTGAGTCAGCACAAAGGGCGTCTAAGGATTGGAATTGGCAATATATAGATATAAAAATTAAAGATATAAAAGATATAAAAAAAATTATATTGGCATTATAGTGAGTGGAAAACTGGGCCTGATTATCCAGGGTTCCATTTGGGAGGTCCGTTAAAAAAATGAATTGTGTGCCTGAATATGCAGTAGTAGTAGTCCATGACACAGTGTTTGTTATTGGTTGTGTTGGCTGAAAGTTGTTTTTGCGTTTGCTTATATAATTGGTTGTTTTGTTTGTTTTTCCCTCAACAGCTTCTAAGTTGTGTTGAGTCAGCACAAAGGGCGTCTAAGGATTGGAATTGGCAATATATAGATATATAATATCTTTGCAAAAATTATATTGGCATTATAGTGAGTGGAAAACTGGGCCTGATTATCCAGGGTTCCATTTTGGAGGTCCATTAAAAAAATGAATTGTGTGCGTGAATATGCAGTAGTAGTAGTCCATGACACAGTGTTTGTTATTGGTTGTGTTGGCTGAAAGTTGTTTTTGCGTTTGCTTATATAATTGGTTGTTTTGTTTGTTTTTCCATCTCGACTTGTTTTAAATCTGTTTGTTTTGTTTACGTGGACGTGTAAGACTAAGTAGACACAGCCAACCAATGATAGTCTATTTGCCAACAGTTTTTGTTTAAACCAACTACTTCCAATATTTTCTTTAAGAAAAGTTAACCACTTGCTGCTTCGAGCTATGTATTTATGTGCAGATGTTGACACGAGGAAGGAAAGGGAAAACGAATGTGAATCGAAAAAGGAATACCTTCAAAAAATTATGTAAAGTCACCTAATAAAAGCCCTCAAAAAGCCTAACCCTAATAATAAAGACTGAACCGAGCTCCTGCAGGAGCGAGAGAGCGAGGTGCGCCGTGCGTAAAGCTGCACGTTCCGCCAACCTCCTCCGCTCAAGTAACGAGCCAGTTTTGAGAATGTAAGAAGTAGAAAGTACAGCTATTTGTGCTCAAATGTAGCGAGTAAAAGTTAAAAGTAGTCAGGAAAATAAATACTCAAGTAAAGTACAGATATGTGAAAAATCTACTTAAGTACAGTAACAAAGTATTTCTACTTTGTTACTTCCCACCACTGCCTAAAACCAAAAAGAAAACTGAAATAATCCCCTATTAATTCTCTATGAACTGTAATTTATCTATCTATCTATCTGGCTATCTATTTATTTATGCATGCATGTATATATGTATGTATGTAATGTATGTATTTACTGACTTCCATAAGTAACCTGGATTGCCGGAATCCGGAAACATTTTTGGATCCGGTACTTATGTTTATCTCGTCTACACAAAGCCCTGTCACGAAAACACGGAAACGCTGCAGCGGAGTGGTTGAAATCGCTGTAAAGACGTCATGGAGCATGCGCTTAAAGTGAAATTTAAACTTCCGTCTATAATAAAAATCTTTTCACGTCAGATTTGCCGGTTTTGAACAATGGTCCGATGGAAATAGATTAAATAGTGATAGAAGGAAGTGACGAAGTGGGGTTAATAATGGTTCAGGCTGAGGTTGCGAGGCGAGGTGTGTTCACGGTTAAATACAACAAGCGGAGAAAGCAGAATCGCGTGCTGACCAGCGCTGAGAAATGCGCGTCCCGTGAGAACAGCCAGGCGCCTGCGCGCTGGAGAATTGCACGGCGCGGCGCGGCGCTTCGGCTTCCGGTGTAATACTTAAATTATCAAGATCAGTCTTGTACAACCAGGGGCAGTATTGCCCCTCTGACAGCCAAGCTGGGTCAGAACCTGTCATCCAGTGGTGACTGAGCAGATTCTTGGGGCAGGGCGTGCAGCACTCAGGCTCTTCTCTGAACTCGGACTCGGAGCAGGAGAGCTGCTCCGGCTGCTCCTCACAGGAGAGTGGCTGTTACCATCACCACCTGGGAGCGTTTAAAAAACGCGGATATTTTGAACTGCTTCTCAGGTGGTTGATGCGACATGTTTTCAGATGGATGCTCTCTGTCCGCTGGTGGGAGGTAGCTCACCTGTGTGTGCGCGCAGAGAGCAGAGGAGAACTCTAACCGCGCGACCATGTCGAGACAGAAATGAAAAACTATAGACCTGTTTTATAGGAAATGTAACCTTAAAATGATTTATGTAGAAATCTGGCGCCATATTAAAAAATAAAAAATAAAATAAATAATTAACTTGACCTTCCAGGGGGGGCGGGAGGTGCCGTTGGGGGGGCGCAGCGCCCCCCTAATAGAATGGTAGGGGAAACACTGGTTGCACTATTGTAGGGAAATGTTAAATTAATGAGTTTGAGAAAAAAACAACAACATTGCATTTGGTTTCCACCACACTATCAGAACCTTGAAGCAGTGCCCTGTAGAGCAAGCATTGCAAAACACACAATGCATCCTACTGGTGAGTCAGATGTTTGTGTCACGGCAGCTACGTAGGTTGACTGCCAGTGCTTATCTTTGGACCGAGCTGAAACAAAACCCTTCTGGCCCACATCCGAGCTGAGCGCACGCTCCCTGCCTCACGTATCATGTGTGTTTTACAACTCATAGGTTCATGTCAGGTCACCTTGAGTTCCATTCCACCTTCTGCTTGTCACTGAGGCCGAGGAAGCCAGGGCTGATTTGTGTGGACACCCAGGGGCTGACTTTGTGGAAGAGCCACTGGAAGGTGAAGAAACTGGTCACTCCGATGGTGAGGATAAGCTGGCTGAATGGGTCCATGGCCACCCAACCCCACTGTG
Organism: Limanda limanda; assembly: GCF_963576545.1. Lineage (NCBI taxonomy): Eukaryota > Metazoa > Chordata > Actinopteri > Pleuronectiformes > Pleuronectidae > Limanda > Limanda limanda. The sequence goes on from NC_083655.1 coordinate 13,631,678, forward strand.
GTAGGAGGGACACAAAGAGGGTAAAGGTTAGAAGGAAGAGTTCAGCCAAAGTAAGCTGACCTAGATATTGGAGTAAGTTTTCAGGTCAGTGGGGCTGAGCAGCAGAACAATATCAATGAATATCCCTATATAACAATATATTGTTCTGCAAATAAAATCACAACCTTAACATAGATAAATCACAGCATTCACATTTATTAATCAGTCAACATATATGTGTCTCTATCATATTAACTGACTGTAGGGAAGACTTACCCTGGAACTGGGGGTGATAAAAGTAATGTTTTTTTAATGTGAAAATACAGGACTCTGTTCTCAAATAATCCTTTCCAGTTTGACCACACCTACCCAAATAACCTTTATATCATGAAAGTATTTAAAATGGATGAAATGAATGTCATTAAAAATGTGATGCTGGATAACAAGGCAAACAGCTAGAGGCTAATATTGTAGGTACTTTTAGACTGGTATTTCAGGTTTATTTTAAGGTTGCAACCCTGTGAGAGTGGAACATGGGTTCATGTCATAAATGCTCATCAGCACGCAATGTTTCAACACAATCTATTTCATTCCTACTCATACGCAACTTACTACAACATCTAGGCCTTGAATTATTGTGGTGTGCAGGAAAAACCAGGCCCTATAGCTTAAAGCCATTGTTAAACCTAAAAATCCATTCGACGTGTCTATATATGGATCAAAAGCAAGTCAACAAAGATCCAAAATTAGCAGCTCTTCACTCTGGCATGCAGCCAGTACAATTTAAATGTATGTCAGTGACAGAGGTCCATGCTCTGCAGCCACTGTGAGTCCTGACCACCGAACTGTTTGGAGCGTGGTTCATTGAGCTATTTCATATTGGCTAATTTGACTCTCAGCCCTTGGTAAGAGGCCAAGCCTGTTAACATAAAAGACATATTTACAGAAGGTCTCCCCAGTAATAGAACTGAGTATCTTCCAAGTCAGGCACACAAAACACACACACACACACCTCACTCCCTGGAGCTCTAGCCTCTGTGAATTTCTACCAGCCTTTGTTCCTGTGTTATACCAAAGAAATGCTTGAGGGCCTCACTGAAATCGCTGTAACCAAGAAAAAGCCACCAGGGAACTGAGGCCATTCCCACAGAGCCCTCTCCTTTTGCCTGCACATAATGCATTAGTGGTCAGTGAGTAGCAGTACTTTAAGATAGCATGCTGCGAGGCAGAAATACTTGTATTGTTCTTATATGGACACTTGAAGAAACTATAAGCAGGATTCTGCCTGAAGTGATAACTGATGCCTTTTGTCAAGCTTACACCGCACAGACTGTGTAAGGTACACACACGTTCCACACAGGCCACTGTAGCTAAGGCCACATGGTTACAGAGGTCGACTCAAAGACAGGCTACAGACAGGACACACCAGTGACAAATGTATAGAATGTCCCCATAGACTGGATGTTAAGATGGACGACAAGTCTCCACTTTCTCCTGTTGTACAAAAATAAAGCTGATATAACTCAGGTCAAATAAATATTTCTCAAGGATGGTTTCGGTCACTTATTTACTTAATGGTGTCACTTACCCAAAGTGACACCATGACTTATGAGCAGTGCTATTTAGCCCCATGCAATTTTAACCTCATTTTGATCATCATTGTGATTTTGTTCCACTCCAGTCTCTTTGTTGGTTTTTAGGTTTGTATGGTTTTTTTTTTGGTAAGCAAGATTACGTAAATCTACTGGATGGAGAACCAGATCTGGATCAAGGGGCGTTTACCAAAATTACAATTTTCACTTATTTCCCAGGGAATAATTAATGAAAAAAACAGCATGTTTATTTAGAGGACTGCAGGGGGTGTTGGGCCTCAATGAAGGTTTGCACGATACTGAGGGTTATTCCAGTTTGTTATGATCACAGTCATTAGACTGTCTCAAAAACAGACCTGGGATCCGTTCCCCCTAGAAGGGGTGGTGTTTATTTCGACTGCACAGGGAAGACGCAGGTTACTTCCTGGAAGGTTGTTTTCCTCTCCTCCATGTTCCTATGACGACTGGCCACCGACTCTCAAATGCGCTTGCGTAAAGCGGGGGGGGGAGAAACGAAAGGACGTCGGTAGCGTCACGAAAACAAGACGCAGGTTAGAATCCCACTGACACTGAATAACACGTTATCGTCAAAGGGATTTCAAGCACGTACACAAACACAAACAAAACACTTACACACACACACACACACACACACACACACACACACACACACCCCCCCACCGACCCACAAAGCCAATTCACCCCGCATTGCCTGGCCAGCAGCTGGAAGAGCCAAACACTGGCCCGCTGGTGTTAGTGTGGAGCAGCCCCCCCCCACCCGTCCAGCGCAGGTGGAGGAACCGAACGTACCTTTTGACTTTCATCCAGATGATCAGCGCATGACTCTCTGCGCTGTGCGGGTGGAAGACGCCACATCCATGTCGACAACACAAGCCTGCCTTTCCTGTCCCGCACGCACACGCACACACACGCACACGCACGCTAACAAGCTGCGGGCTGTGCGGTGGTCCTCCCCTTGCTGCTCCGTGCCCGATCCGCGCGCATGGTGGCTGGAGGAGGCGACGATCGGGAAGCTCGACGCTCGATTACCGAAGCGACTGCACAGGAGGGGGTGGGAGGTGTTGGAAGCACGCACGCACACGAGCACGCACGCACACACAACCCCCGCCCCCCCCCCTCTCTCTCTCCAACCCGCAGAGATCATATTTCAAGTGAATTCTTAAAGAAACAGACCCTCGTCTGTCGAGTTCAGTGGGAGCACTGAAACCCTTATCCCAATTTAACCCTCACCCTCAAACAACCCCTTTAACAAAATGGATAGTTAGACTGTTACCAATCCCAACTAAATACCGAACTTTAGTCTTTATTGCACTGGAAATGACTAGTTGTGCTGGGATTATTAATTAATAGATACCGGGTTTAAAGGTTCAGTGGGTGAGATTTAGGTGAAAGGGATCTATTGGCAGAAACTGAACATAAAATAATCCTAGTCTTGATTTCACTGGTGTGTTTCATCTAAATTTTATGAAATGTTTTCTTTACCCTCGAATCGGCCCTTTATATTTAAATACTTTGAAATGATCTCGGGAGCAGGTCCTCTCTACGGAGGCTGCCATCTTTTATTTTTACAGAAGCCCAGACTGGACAAACTAAACACCTTTTGAGATTTTATGACGACTACCACAGATTGTTATGCATGTTTGGAAAGGGGATGGTGGGGTGAGTGGTCTTCATCTGCAACTTCCGATTTCACTACTAGATATCACTCAATTCTACACACTGAACCTTTAAGGAATTAAAAGGATAGTAGCAGTAACCAGTGAGACATTTAGGCTTTAAACATGGTGTAAATTGTGCCGTTTCAAGTCGAATTTGAATTTCTCGCGGGCTCCCATCACTTGGGTGACACCACAGGAGCATTATGGAGGTGTTCTGTTGTTCTTTTGACATTTGAGGAAGTGGTCACCATTTACATCGATTGTATTGGATTTAACTTTAATTCTGTTTACCCCTGAAACTCCGAAAGTGTTTTGTGGTCTCAAACACTTCACCCACCCCGCCATCGGCATAGTGGTGAGTAGATAATAGGTACATTTTCATTTACCAGTGAACTATCCCTTTAAGAGTGGTGCGTATTAACTCAAGGTGCTCTTTGTGGCACTTGAAGGGCCAAAATGTCCTCACTCTCTAGGTTCTTGGCTCAAAATGGTTCTCACAAGTACACACACACAAACACATACACACACAAACGCGCACACACACACACACACACACACACACACACACACACACACACACACACACACACACACACACACACACACACACACACACACACACACACACACACACACACACACACACACACACACACACACACACACACACACACACACACAGTGGTCTTTCCAAGAACACTCACTCAGTCTATTTATAGCCAAGGCTCCTTGAACTGAACTGATCCAGGGTAACCCAGGCAGTAAAGCAAACTGGTCTTTATATCAATGAATCCATTCAGGCTTTTGAATCTAACCCTTTACTGATGATGGCGTTTTGTGAGTCTGTCTCTGGATTATATTGTCCTGCAACGTTTGTGGACTGATGAATGGCCTAATGAGCGGCCCTGTTGGGAAATGTACTGTGCAAGGTTATTAGACTACTTCATATTGTATACTTCACCTGATCTGATCTTATCTTTGTTCCTCAACAGCAGTTGATATTTATCAAGCCACAGATGAAACAGTCCCTGTCCTTCTCACATATGCTGATTGCAGGGCAGAGTCCACCCATAAACATTACTAGAGGGCAGATGACATATTAAATGATCACTGGGTGCAGTATATCAAATGACTGTGCTGCTGTGTGATTGGAGCATCGAGATGTGGTCAGGCCCGCGTCATCAGTGACCTGATTTTGCAGTCGGGCAGCCTACTGGTTTAAAAGTGTCCCTATATATATTTACATGACTCCTACTGGCCTTTGCAACTGACCTCTGCCACACACGTTCAACAGAGCCCTCACAACTGGCACAGTGCGTGAAAAAATTATTCCTTTCGCAATCCCAATCCATCACAGTGTCCCCCCCTAACTGCTGGAAAACATTAACTTTGGTATTTCAACAACCACACGTACCAAACTTTCCAAATCAAGCTGATTTAGAAAGGTATATGTTGCAGACTACACGGTGCACCTTGACTGTACATTGTTGATACTCTAGTATCAGGCTTTAGTTCAACGTGTGAAGATGTCATTTCTTTTGCAACAGGCCGGTTATTCAGGTCTTACAGGTGCAATGAGCCATTGAGCCTTGTCCTGATTGGTGGGTACGGGCTAGAACTCCATGACTTCTGGCTTGCTGCTGGTGCATTGCAACTTCCTCCACCTAATTTGACTTCTTGTGTTTTGCCCAATGACATGTAAGTGCATGGACAGCTGATATGAGCCAAGTCAACATTCCAGTTCATCATTTGAACGTGGGTTATAACTTGAAAAGGTTGAAATGCTCTGATGTTCAAAAAACACATCACAGCTCTGATACTGTCCATTGCTGTAGCTCCTCTTTTTAGTCTCTGTGTGAAACACTCGGTTTGAGCTCCTGTCTCTTTAAGCCCCTCCCCTTGCCGATAAAGCCAAGTCTCTGATTTGTCATAAACTTCCAGCGAGCGAGAAGTTTTTTACTTGCAAAACTTTACATACACAATGTCTCCTTTAAGCTTCTTTTGCAGGTCTGTAATGGAAATGGAAGCAACGGCTTGTTAAATAATAGTTATTAGTATGCTCTTAAACACACTTTTTACAAAATGGACAATCAGAAAGTAAAATTGTATTTTATTGTTCATATGGAAATACAAAAGATACATGCATAGGCATAAATACAGTATAGTAGGAGCAACATACAAATAATTATTTTTAAAAAAGGTGAAAAATGTTTTTCCTTTAATAATTTAGCATTTCTTAATGCTGCTTTTGCACTGTCACAGGGTATTGAGTGTAAATAAATTGAACATCTTCAAAGTAAAGCTGCAACTTGAATAATTTGTGTATGTACTGTCTATATTGCACTTCATGGACATGTACTTTGGTCAATAAAACAAAACAATAAGCAATGTCATGAGGCAATATAACGAACGCACTAGTCAGAGGACGTTTTCTGATGTAGTGTGGAGGATCATGATAAAAGAAGTTTCAGTAATCAATGCGGAATTGTCAGTTGAAACAAATACATCAGTCACATTGACGACAATCAAAGCAACACATTGAAAGCTAAAGGACCAAAGCAGCACAATTATCGGCCTGTTTTTACGACTCAATGTCTATTAATTGAGCTTGTGTACCATAGATCTCAGTCAACCACACAGAAACATATTTCTATTTCATTTGCACATTTTTCTCACCACAGACAGTTCAGCATTTAGTGTATAGATAAACGTAGATCTTAAAAATATAGACAAAAAATTACAAAAACGCACAAACAGGAGTCTTAAGTGGATAATGGCTCATTAACTGTGATAACTGTTTTAAAACAACTTAAAGAAAACAATATGTACACATATAACGACTCGGAGGGTTATTAAAAGTCAATATTCCTCTTTCTGATTTAACTCTTGATGAAGACATGTCACATGACACGATCGAACAGTGGTTTCATCTTCAGCCCATGGTGACACTCTTGTAAACCCAGAATAATAATACATCCTACATGATTGATCACTATTTAAAGCGTGTAATACACCCCAATGTAAATGTGCTGTGACTTGAATTACTAGTGACAGTGAATATACAGTATAAGAATACAGCCTTAAAGCTTAATAGGAACCTCATAGAAAATAGATATTTACATCGAGCATGCACAGAAAGAAGGCACTTTTTTCAGGACAAATATATATGATGCATGATATTAAATCAAAATGAAAAAGTTTAAATATAAAATATATTTGCTCAGCTACATTTGCTAACTTTATATGCATTATTTATTGTGTACACATAAAATGGAATAAATGATTTACAATGCACTTGAAATCATCTGACATTTAATAAATCCTTTAAAAATTTGAGTTGTTCCATGACACATAACAATTATTGAAGGTTGCTTGGCACGTAGCATTTTAAGACACAACTTTTACGTATTTCCCCTGTAGATGGAACTAACAAGATGTAGATACGGACGTAATAAAGCTGAAAAAATGGTTACAGTCAGCGTCTTAATTAGAAGAATCTCTAATGTCACCTGCATGTGCAAATCATTGCAATACTCCTGAGCCCACTGCAAAGGATTGCAGGGACCATAGCACCAATTTCCTCCTCTTAATTTCTTATTTTGGCCTGAACCTGATTGCCTAACAATGTCAAAATTATTATCGTACATCTGCCTATTCTATTTCACATGAATGGTCCACATTAAATTGTAAAACCCTGCATATATTCAAAGTTTGAAAACTCAAGGCAGCCGTCTCAGCAGAAACTGTTTTCTTTCTGTACAATATCCATCCAGAAACTTCCAAGGATAAAAACAGACATAAAAAACGTAATCTTTGGAGCCACAAAGAGCAGTAACATGTCGGCGTATCCCGCCGCCATAACCCCTCACTAAACCATGAACTGGGTGTATCCCTCAGCACCTGTGACGATTACATCCATCCAGATCCTCATGGCCTCCGGGGAGGGAGCGACCATGTAGTAGACCCGGTCGTGAGTCTTAATACTGAAGGTCAGGGAGGGGTTTGGACTCTGGAAGGAGAAGAACACGAGGATGAGAGAAAAGGATGCAATAGGGGAAAAGAAGGATGAATTTAAAAGTGAGAAACAATTGAAAAGGAACAAAGACAGGAAGGAAACAGAAGAATACTAGAAAATAAAGCATGAATATTAAAGGTTAAGAAATCTTATTTTTTTCACAACAGGGGTTAGTAGCATTCATCGCTGTTGGAGTAATATACAGTATAGGCAAAGGATGCAAACACATACCTTGTGTGCATTCTTCAAGTGATCATAATACACTTCCTCAATAGCTTGAAAGTAGACGACTCCTTTCAGCTTGACTTCATGTTTATCTGCAGCAGATCAATATGAAATTAAATATTCAGTTGAAAATATAGGAGATTCCACTCACATATTTGCATTTTTGTATATGCATTCAATTTAACACTAAAATCTCTTTTGACAAACATATTTAGTCCATATGGTGTGGCAATATACTTATTTGACAATAAAAAAAAAAATTTTTTTTTAAATGAATGATATAATACACACATAATTCAGTGTAAAGTTTCTGACTGATAAGAAAGCGAAACATTGAATTTATATATAATCTCCCCTGCTCCGTATGACCAACATACACATGTCTTCATTTTGGTGCATGTGTGTGTAACTCTTCTGTCCTACCTGCATAGTAGGAGAGTGTGCGTCGGTTGCGGTCGAAGACAAACCAGCGTTTCTTCCACGTTTTGATTTTGCCTCCCATCTTGACCAAGTAACCGCGACAAGTCTTTTCCGAGATGGACAGGTGGAAGCATGTGTCCGCGCTGTGGCCCGCCGACTCGATGTGAGCCCGCAGGTCAAAGTCGTCCTTTCTCACTGGTAGGTAGCGTGTTAATGGCCGGGACTGAACGGAAGGGTGAATGAGTAGGAGAGGGAACCAGTTCAAGTCATAACAATGATTCATTTCAAAATACTATTAATTAGAAATAGAATTACGAACCATGGAGATGAACACAATATTTAGCAGTTGGTGGTAAAAATTAAAAGTTAATGGGTGATGCTAATATTAAATTATCTTTAGGTAGAAAGGAGAGGATAAGAAACCTCTTCCTGATGACACTGAACACTTCACTGGTTGTAATTAGGGTGGTGTCCCGAAATATAATCACCTAACCACAAACACTGTACTTTCTGAGTTCTCACCTGTGCCCTTTGTTTCTCTCGAAGTTTCACCTCGCGGTCGATGAGTTTTTGGCGTCTGCTTGTCTCCTCCAGTAGCCTCTTCTCCAGGTCCTCCCTTCTTTTCTTTTCCTCATCCAGCGCCTGCTTTCGCATTTCCATCTCTTGCTCCTGAAGAAATAAATAAATCACATACCGGTTTTAGTTGTGTCTCCTGGTGTTTAGGTTTAAGATTTGAAATCAGGCTTGATAAATCTCTTTAGTGACCTTGTTTTCGATAAGACGGTGCTTCTCTGCCTGAGCCTCTCTCAGCAGACGCTCCATCTCCTCCAGCTTGGCCACATTTGACGTGCTGGCACTACGGAGCACAAACACAACACACATTTGTTTTAAAGTTATAGAAAAACAAACACCAAACCATATTTCAATGTTGAACTTTCAATTTCATCACATTCAAAATGTCATGAAGCTGTTATGTTAATGAATTTAACCTGATAGACCAGCAGTGAATATGACAAACCGATTCCATTCTGACTTTAATACTTACTGTAAATCTTTGAGTCACTATCACGGCTATAGATATGCTGCACTTTGCCTTTTGTACTTAATCTTTTACCAAGACTGTGGTAGAGTATGTTTTGTGTTTCTGTGCATGAATAAACGGTCCCTGGATGTGTGCGTATAAACGTCCAAATAATACTGAGAGCGTATACATACAGGATGTACAATCACTAGTTAGATATCCGGCCAAATGCTGCCCTCTGCTGAGAATTCTCAGTATAATTCATGCTTGTGTGTGAGCTGAATCATTCTAAGCGGTGTAGACAATCACGTCTGCTCTAGTACAGGTCCCCACGACAGCTGATTATCTACACATCACATGAATTACCACAGGGAAGAGTTTGTGCACATGTTTGGTCATTTTATCACAACAACAACATTACTTTTTTCTCTCTTCCTCTGACATGCAAACACACTAATTCTTATCTGCAGCAAAAAGTAAATGATATCACAACTTGGATAAGATGATTGGTAGATATTGGACAATATCCAATCAAATCATTTAAAAATAATAAGGCAGACAGAGAGAGGGAGGAAAGAACTAAAGCATCTGAAGACAGGATTTGGAAAGATATCATGAAAAAATGAAGGAAAGACAAGAGTAAGTGGTGAAGTAAAGAAAAATGCTTTTCATATTCAGTTTCAACAGTTTCACTTTGCAGCATCCTGCAATAATTTCAACTGAATACTAGAGCCCGGCCGATATGGATTTCTGAGACTGACGCAGATACAGATTGAAGGGAGAAATAACATTTCCTGACACAAATATATTAAATATATTTTTTTTTTTATCCTAAAACATCATTGTCAAAACACTATGACAAAGAAATGTGATTGAGAATAGATATTTAATAGTTTAACCATAACCTTTATCATAGAAGAACTAAATTAAAAACAAACATAAATGCATCCAAATATACTCTATAGTACTATACAACTGAAAATATACAAATATAAAAATGAATCTTTCGTGCATTGTTAATACTGTAAAATAAATGTTTTCATATCTGTGTACATCTGCAACACTATAACTGAAATGGCTCATATTGGACAATTTTTACCTGCCAATCAATAACCTGGTAGGGCTCTTCTGAATGCCTTCAATTAGACTTTGGACGTTCTAACCAGGTAGTTAACACGTTCAATATAATTCACTTTCATTAACAAAAACTACTGGTCATTAAACATTCAACTCCATTCTTTCCTCTTCCTGCAGCTCCCCCTGCCTTTCTCTTACCTCAGTCGACGAGAGGGAATCGTTCTCATAGTCATTGCAGACTAACCCAGAGCAAATATATTCCTATTAGTATTCGGGTTACTTGAAAACAACTTGATCTTGCTCCAGCACTTGCATCTCCTCAAAATGGGACATCACTGACCAGATAACAAAACTAAATCCACTTCTTTACTATCCTAAAACTAATTTGTTGTTCCAACACCACGCATCCTGAAATTCAATGTAAGATGCTGCAACACAATTCAAACTGGAGCCGAGGAGAGGAGAACATGCAATGCAGGGAGATCAATCTGCAAATGGTTTAGGGAAACAAGACCAAACCATTGAGAAGAACAAGAGAATGGGGGTGGACAAAATACAGATGCAACCACTGGAAAAAACATGAGAGGGGGGAAAAGCAGGCACACATGGTTTTAGTCCAAGCTGACTGGACCCCTAAAATGTACCTCCATATTTAAACTGGTTCGCTCAGTTCATCTGAACCTGAGGGGGTTGACTGACACACACATACAGACACACAGACACAGACACAGACACAGACACAGACACACACACACACACACACACACACACACACACACACTTCGATGTTTTCTCTCCTCTGTAACCTGACCCCCAGGAGGCCTAATCAAGAGTTCCCCTTTACTCATAACACACACAATTGTACAAATCCTGCGAGGGAACATGAAAGGCGGGAAACCTCTCCACACACTTTTTACATTAACTTACTTTTCTTTCCTGTTCTTTGTTGCTGACCGCCACCCCCCCCCCCCACCCCCTTTCTCAAAATCAATGTTTCATATTAAATAACACAGAGGGACATTTTTGGGGTTTTCTGTCTGTCTCTTGTTTTGTTTCATCCTTTTTTGTCATTCTTTAGTAGTTTGTTGGTTTTCTCATAGCACTTATCAGCCTGAGGAAGAGAGGATTTAACGTTCAGCAGCACATACAGGCTTAATTTGTATTGTTCCCTTAACTTCTATTAGTGTCCACAGTAAAACATGTGTGAACTTACTTGGAGACATTGTCAGGAGAGCAAGCAGAGATGCTGGTTTCAATGGAGTCCGTACTATCCATGCTCATTGTGTCAAAGGCCTGGTGGTCACGGTACCCAAAGGCATCGAGGTAGACGTTGGTCTGCGAAGCGGCTCGAGAGCCAGGCTGACCTGGAAACACGCAGAAAGAGAAAATACATTTAGTTAATTAACAGTACTCCGCATTTTCCTGCACATCCATGTTGTACCTGTTTCAGTCACATCCTCTGGCACAACGCTTTCCCCAGACAGCTTTGAGTTTGGATCACAATGTCCCGCCACGGTGAAAAGCAATATATCCACACCTTAATGGTGCAACTCTTCCTGTGTCCAGAATGTCAGACTAACAATGTACAAAAGACTCCTGAATTTGATTTTGACAGTCCAAAGATGTGTGGGAAGAAAAATGAGGCATCCTCAGGACGAGAGCGAGGAATGGTGGCAAAATTACAGAGCTGATACTTTAAAGAGAGACAAACTCAGCCTCTGGGTACAGGAAACAGAAACACACAAATACACACAACCTGATGCTATCAGCTCCATGCAGCAGACCCACCCATCTGATGAGCCACATCAAGGGACCAAAGGGACTAGGGGGCCAAATACACATCCCAGTGTCAGGCACAGAAGAAAAGCAAATAAATAAAAGTGGCATATAAGTAAATCCATTTTCTTTAAGACCGAATACACATTAAACTGATCTCACAGCAGCAAAACTTAGGTTCAAAACCACAAATCAGCAAATGTCCAAACCGATAGTAATAACACTGGTGAGTAAAAAGATTTAAAAAAAATTGCTATTGCAATAGGAAGTTTCCGTGTAACAACGTTTTTGTAACAATGAATAGTAGACGCATATAGAACACCTCTAACAGTTGACACAACAGGACTAATTGTTCATTCTCAAAAGCATTAGGAAGAAAATTGTCCACTTGTTGTAACGGTCTGTATCACTTGAAGGGACAGCCCTCCTCCACTCGCATTCCTCCATGATCTTCCCTGACAGATAAACAAAAACGCAAAGATGTGCACACCCACCCACAAAACCCTATTTGGGTTATTGTGACCATATAAGGCATATTTCCATGTCACAACCCAAGCGAGAGATGGAGACACAACTGACTAAAAGATTAAAACACTGGCCTGCTCTCTCTTCATCCCTATTTTAGGCTTCCAAGTGTGTTAGTGAATGTGTGAGGGGTTGTGTGTGTGTGTGTGTGTGTGTGTGTGTGTGTGTGTGTGTGCGTGTTCACCTTTATGCAAACACCGAGAATCATTTTCCTTGCTGGACAGCGAGAACATCCTTGGAAGAATGCTGCCACAGCTTGTGCTCTGTACCAGGGGCTGATGGGACTAAGAAGAACCAAGAAGAGACAAAACGTTTTTACTTATTCCTTAAGTTAATCAATAAACAGTAGAACTTCATAGAATGATCTGTGCGTGTGTACCTTGGTGGGGTAACTGCGTCCGAGTGTTGCACACGTGAACTGGCGGCTCATGTTGGGAGTGACCTTCTTTCTGGGTAATGTGTCACTCAGATGGGACCCATCTCTCTCAGACCTCTTTCTCTCCTCCAGCAAACGGAAATGCTGATCAAACACACGCACACAACACACAAAAACAGAGGGAGGAGATGTAAACCGTTAATTTTAACATTAATTAATTCATATATTTATTAATTAATTTCTCATTCTCAACATTTATCTCAATTTAAATCAACAATCAATATGATCCTGCTTAATTTGAGGTGATTTAACATGGTCCCACTTTTTTCTACCAACTATATGTATGAGTTGTAAGATGGCTTACTTTGCTGACCTCTAGTGGTAGTAAGAAAGAAAAAAGACGACAAGACAATGTGGCAGACAAAACCACACTCCATTGACTTCTTTTGCAGCAACTGTTTTAGGAAACTGATATTTATAAATGTATGGAATTGTTGTGATTGTATTTAGGGGGACTGTTGGACCATAGCAGATGGGCTCTACTAGGTGCCAGTGTAGGTAGGCTCTGCACCTTATAGACACCAACAAAAAGGTTAATAATAATGTTCACGCAGTTGTTAAGCAGTGCTTTGATTTGGGTTGTGTGTTTGCCTACAATTTCATATCAAAATGGCTGCAGTGAAAAAATGTCCATCGTGCACTACATCTACATTTTCAACAATCTATATCGACTACAGTTCACTTTACCTGGCTGAGATGGTGGTGGTGTTTTTTGACAGGAAGAGGAGGTGGGGGAGAGTCAGGGAGAGGGGAGGGATCTCGATAAGACACCATGTTCTCTGGCCAATGCACAGAGGGGGTTTTGGGGAAGGGGCGGGTATTACGGTGGGAGGAGGAGAAGGAGGAGGAGGAGGAAGAGGAGTGACAGTCGGCAGGTGAGGAAGAATAATAGGGCTTTGGAAAGAAGAGAGGAGCGTGTCAGAAAAGTGAAAAAACATAAAAAGGAGAAGGAGGGGAAATTTGTATCATCTGCGTCTGTGTAACTAACAACACAAGCAAGCCCTTTGCACCACTATACACACACACACCTCATCCTCCAGTGGTTTGGGGGTGTCGTCGCCAGGAGAGGGCTTTGCCTTGGAGTCAAGAGAGGCATTGGCCAGAGCAGGGGCGGGTTTAGGGTCTCCTCTAAGCTGGGAGTAAAGCCCCTTGATTTCACTGACTGTGACATAGCCCTGGACAAGCATCAACAGAGAAATGGAGGAGAGAGAAGGAGTGAGGCATAACGTAGCCATATTAATATGTTATGACAAAGTAGTCGTTAGAATGATGCAGACTTTTAGTTTCAAGGCAAAAAAACAGGGGAAAAGTCCTGTCAAGTAAGACAAGCGACACTGTTAATGATTGAGAGGAATAAACAAGACCATTCACATTCTTACGAGGTTACCTCAGAGTTAATATGTGTGAGTATGTGCATAGAATTATTGTAATAATTCTAAACTCAAATTCCTGGCAGAACAAGAAACTGATTGAAGAGGAGGAACAAAGCATTGGAGGTAGAGATCTCCGAAGACGATTGTAAGGATCTGGCTGATCCAGGCATTCTTTAATGGATCTGTATCTGATGGAACAACAGGAATCCAAATTGTTGCTAAAAACGATGCTCGGCTGTGTTTTGTCCATTTCATCTCGATTGTGTTGCAGCTCCTCTTCTTTAAGACACCTGGCTTCTACAGTGCAGCATGAATCTGCTTAAGCCAGGGAGGATTAGTATGTACTGTACGAATGTGAAATATTATTTGGACGCAGAATCTGAAAACATTAAACTAGCAGCATCATTTTGAGGCAATGCTCAGTTTTGCTTTCTCCAGTAAAATGACAAACGTGGCCGGTGGTAGTTTCATATCAGCCGTCGCTGTGAGTAACCTGATGGTAGGTTATCCCACTTCACACCACATCAATGATTTAAGCAAAAAACTGTGATTTTGATTTGACGCGGTATATGGGGCAAAGATATATATTTTATGAAGTAGTCTACAGCTATGTTATTTCAAAAATATGTGTCAAATACAGACAGTAGGTTATTTAATCCACCTTTAAGTAGCGTAATTTAGCAAGTGTGGCAACGGACTCTATCGGCAGATACCAAATGTGAAAGGAGTCGGCTTGGGATCAGGGAAATCCCCAATAGGAAGAAATGGGTTTAAACAGACAATCTGGACAAAGAAGAAAACAAGGGATAAACGGATGAATTAGTAAAACAGTACAAGAGCCGCAGAGGATTCCAGATGAAAAAGAGGAAAGGAGGGATGGGGGAGGTAGTTGTTGACTGCACCCTCTCACTGACTGCGTTTCCATGGACAGTAATATTCTGACTATTGACCTTACGCCTATACATGTTAACATAATGCAACTAAGGTCAGAATGCTTCACAAGTCCACAAGTCTTGTTTGAAGTATTGCTTATTCTGAGTAAGACCTTATTTAATTTTATTTTTATTTATTTAGTTAATTAGAAAATGCTGTTTGCATGGCAGTGTCTTATTCTGATTATTGTCTCAGTCAGGTTATTATGGGAACATTGGTGTCAATGTAAATGTGTCTATAGTTTTCTTGCAGGGGAGATAATTGTAGCCGATGTGCAGTCACAGCAACAGTCACTAAAAGACTCTCTCAAGCACGGAGGGAAACGCTCAGCCATTCAAATAACGGAGGCTCCCTTCCCTTCTTAGAAATTGTTCAAAAGGAGGCATCAGTCTCATCTTCTTGTGTGACAGCTGTGACATAAACCCACCTCTCTCAGTGTGAAACCCCTGCTTCCAGTGAGGTCGGTATGTTTTCCCTCCAGTTGGGAAAGGTTTTCTTTTTCCTAGAAGAAATGCAAACAAAAGGGGAAGCAAAACATAAAAACTTAATATTCAAAAATGTACCTTTTATTGATGCTGGACTTTTATGAACATTTTTATCTTGTGCAGAAGCAAAGAAAAGTCCCATGCATACACATGCAAACATGGATTTCCTTGTACCCTTTGCAGCATTGATTCAAGGTTGCTCCTCTCCTTTAAGAAGCTCTCCTTCTCTCGCTGAGCCTGCTGGGTAATTTGTGCCGCCTGCTTCTTCAGAGTCAACAATCGCTCCTGAGGTTTTTGAAAGGGGGAAAAAATGACGGATTGTTTCTTCACAAACATTTCAAAAAGACTGCATTACATTCATATACAAAGTCAAAATGTGAATTGCGAAGAGGGTTAGGGTTTCAGCTGTCACCTTGCGAGTGACTGTGCTGCGCTGGTATTCTGCGATCTCTCGCAGAAGTTGCTGTGTGTGTGTTTCCTTGTCCTCGTCCTGCCTGCTCTCTCTCTCCAGCTGCTGAAACTCCAGGTCCTCGAAACGCTTGGTCTCCGCCTCAAGCACCTCACAGTCCTGAACACACACACAAGAATAATGCATTGGTAAACAGGCATAATAAAGGAATGCATGTGTACAGGAGTGTGTATGCAAAGTGTGTATGCAAGTGGTTAATAAACGCACACAAAAAACCCTGAAAACTATTTTTTTTATTAGAAAAGCAGCTTCGAAGTCGTGATTATTATAATTTTGCACTATAGTCAAATATGAATCTTTGTTGAGTATTTTTATTTTACCTGAATAACTTTTTCCCAACTGCTTTGAGAAAAAACAGAAATAGAGAAGCAATCATATATTGACAAGCACCTTCTCAGTTGCTAATACACTGACAAAGCAAACCGGATACCTGATGTCTTATTTCAATAGTCATGCAGCAAACTCCACCAAAGCATAACCAGTGTTTTACAGTTTAGGCAACATGTTACATTCTGCAAGCATTTACCCAAAATATAGAGTTGAAGAGTTGTACAAAGAATGAAGACTTGGCCTCGACATTCTATATGTCGTGGATTTCTGTGAGCCCCAAACAGATCTTACAGGTCATCCATCGAGAAAACTCATACTTTTACAGGATCAAACCATTTTGTGAAATAAAGAGACGTAGTTAGTTAGACAGTGAGAAGTGAAGATGAAGATAAAGATGAAGATGGACACAGAGAGCAAGCTAGCTGAGGACTGAAAATGTTCACATGCAAGTTCAAGCATGCAAGAATCATGTTAACTATTTTTTTCTGGGTTTCTGTGTGTGAGCACAGCGGCTTAAGTTCCAACTTCTTGTTGAATATTGTTGCTTGTGAGCTTGCCTACATATTGTGTTAAGGTTAGGGTTAACCCTAGCTTTCATGGATCCATGGGTTTACACACTCAAGATTCTGTGGCTACATCCATACCGCAACCTCTTTGTTTTGAAAACACATCAACTCTGATGCTGATACGTCTGTCGGCCTCACTACTCTGAAGTTTTAGAGATGCGAAAAAGTTAGGAAACACTTCTGATGGTTTAGTTTGAAAACTCTGGGACTGCGTCTTAGTCTGGACGGGCAGAAATGGAGATGTTTGGAGTGGTGACGTAGACGCTCACAGCCGTTTGCTGATTGGGTCTTTTCTGTCACAATGTAGCCTTTGCTGATTCGTCAGGTTCCTACCACATGACCACTTTCTATTTAAACAATCTGCAACAACCAAATTGACACGTTTACACCGGCACACACATGCCCAGTGATGTGTTTTTTAGACCTGGATTAAAACGGATTTGGAGCCAAAACACTTGTGAAGGTAGAGCAGCTGTATGGATTTAGCCCGAGATTCGCTTTACACATTCACCAGATTTTTTTCGGACCCCGCTGTTCCTTCCTGTGCATGCATGAGTGCAGTGTTGAGTGTGTACTGACCCTGGCTAGCTGCTCCTGCAGGGGCTCCTTGGTGGCCTCAGGACAGCTGTCCAGCTGGGAGCGCTGCTCACACACAATCTGAGCCAACCTCTCTACTCTGCCCCTCTCTGCCTGCAGCAACTCACACGCCTTCGCATACACACAAGGATGATGCCCACACAAGGACACATGTACCGTGTACATGTTTTTTTTGTGTACATATAATGACAAAGACACACAAACGCGCACACACACACAAACAGGACAAAGAGAGGATGGCAGCGTTAGTTGGATTGGGGAGCCACGGTTAATTACTACAGCGACTGGGTCAGCGATATTAGCTGAGAGGGAGGGGAGGGAGGGAAAGCTGGAGAAGTAAGATCTGCTAAAACAGAGCAGGGAGTAAAAATGAAGGTGGGATGATGGTATGTGAAGTTTCATGAGTTCTGTTTCCTGTATTTTTTTTCTTTTATTTGTTGAACGAAAATTAATGATGGGTGAGAAAGAAAGGGATATATGGGATGTTACAGCAGAAGGTTAACTAACACATGAATGATTGATTCAATAGATTCCACACATACACGCACACACATCCAAAACCTGTACAAGCACTCACATTCACCACTCGTAAACATGTTGAGCATTTAACTGTTGAATCTGTCTCTCCCTCTGACTCACTCAGTATCTTAATGTGGTTTTACCATTGACTGTATGTACCTCTAATGTGGGGTGCATGTAAAATTCACAGTCAGGGTAGGACCCAAGCCAACAGAGGAGAACTTTACAGCACATGTGTGCCCGTCCCCCCCGGCAGTGTGGGTAAGATGGAAGTGTTGGTGACCGCTATACCCTGGGCAGTATTAACAGATATATATTTGGACCAGAGTCCAGCATGAGAAGGATTTACACCTATCAGTCAGTCACATGATCCCAAAATGTTGGAGAGTCTTTGAGTAGCACATGTAATTTCACTATCTATCTCTCACACGCACACTTTGGGAGGGGAAATGCAGGCTGCTGGTTTAAACCATAAATTGAACATAAAGATGGACGATGCATCTCCACTTTCTCCTGAAATCCAAAATATCTCTGATACGGGAGCAGCCATCTTGTGCTTTTATCGTCATTTGGAGCTAGAGAGTCTTCGCAGTAGTGATATGAGGTTCCATTGATACACACACTCAACCAATTGAGTCTCAGCTGTCAAACATGACGTTTCACCAGTTTTGGATTAAACCTCTTTACATTTCAAATGTCCTCTGGACAGGCTCTTAGTAGAAGTACCTACTCCCTCGCATGGTTTAACAACAAAGCTCACACTGCGTACCTTGTCTTTTTCCTGTTGGGACTTGGTCTCCAGGTCGGCCATCTTGTTATAAAGAGCTTCCAGAGCCTCTTTTTCCTGCTGGATAGCACCCACCTCTGACTCCTGCTCAGCCTCCACCAGCGCTCGCTCAACCTCCACCTTGGACAAATACACACAGCAGAGCTGATTTATGAAGTCCTGGTGTATTCTTAATTTTATTATAACTTCAAAATGGCACCACTTCAAAATATGAGCTTTTCACCTAAATGTAAGAGTTTGAGTGGTGTATTACAGGTTGACCTCCACAATTTGGAACTTTTTTTAAACACTGAACCCCTGGAATTTTACAAAAGTTCCTTGATATAATTTTTTTTTTTTTTAGTCTCACTTTTTTCACGGATCAGAAAAATATTACGATCCATGACTAAAAACCATAATCTGATCTGTATATAAATATACATTTCAACAATTAATTATTTCAAAAGATATCATCTTCGCTTTACCTCGCAGGCAGACTCTTCCACTTGGTTGTCTAGGTCCTTGATCTTTTTCTCCAGCTCCTCCATGTTGTTCAGCAGCTGGATCCTCTCCTCCTTCACTTGCCTCACTTCCTCCTCTGAAGGTCTCACGTCCTGTCTGCTGCGGCGGGCTGCGTCCTCCAGAGCCTGGTAACATCAGCAGGAGAGTTAGAGATCTAATGCATTCATAGGTGGCTGTAACAATAATCCACAACTCCACGAATGTAATAAATCAGTGGAATAAACTGGAAAAGGAGCACCGACCGTTTTCATAATTATATCACACACACACATATAGAAGATCTCCATTATAAGTTCTCACACTTGACCAGCTCTAATCTAATAAAAGCTCTGTAAATATCTCACATCTGCGTAGGTGAAGTATGTGTGTGTCAAGACTTTCCAAGTATTAAGAAAAGTGATCCTTAGCTTTCAGAAAGAACATGGCGAGTCGACACTTCCCACAATTAATCCCGATTAATCTTTTAAGAAGCTGACCAAAGTCAAAAGAGCAACCATCGCAGTCCTGCACTCCTTTCCTGTCATTAAAAAATTATCTCTAGATTCAAAACAGCAACTGTACCTCTTAACACATTACAGCTTCCACGCAGAATGACACAAAACAACTACAAATCACTTATATTCACCTATTTGTGCAGTCTCCGGTCTCTCTCTTGCCAGCGTTCTAGTACTCTACTCTTCACTTGTAATTTGTCATAATGAGTAGGATAGTCATGTTGTAATGACACGTGATATCAAATTACACCCAACCACTTCAGCTGCTCTCTGATATGCACGGATCTCCGGATTATCTCCTGAAATTATCCAGAGGAGCTTTATGTGAGAATGCAAAAATGTCCAAGTCAGTTGCTGGGGAAATTCTCCAGGCCTTTCGGAAAAACTCCAGTGAAAATACAGCAGGAATATGTCCAAAAATTGGGCACGTATTCAAATTCCTCAGGAGGAAAAGTAGGTACCATTTGACTGGGAAAAACGATATTCTAAAGCTTTTGGATCAAAAACAAAAACACGTGATTTCCACAGAAGTATTTTAACGTCATGCCCTGCCTCCTGCTTGATCTACCAAGGCATCACCTTTCACGTGAACGCTTCAGCATGTCACAGACAAAACCCATGCAAACACATAGAGAACATGCAAACTCAGCAGAGACTGGGATACGATTCAAGAACCTTCTTGCTAACCACTATGCGACCCTAATGGTGGTAAAGTGACCTTGATAATAACAAACCTATGAAGTGGAATCAATTCACGTATCAGTCCCCTATTCAATGCTCGACTAGAAGATGTGATTATAATAGGAGGGCTGTAGATGTTTTAACACAAAGAAGACATCTGCATTCTAATTAGAAATCAAATACTATTTCTCATACCTCATTGGTCCTCTGTGCACGCGGAGAAGGCGAGGGTGCAAAGCTTCGCAAACTGACAGTGGGCGATTCTGCCCTATTGTCTCGGTGGCTTCTGGGCCACGGCCGATCGTCATCGTAGAAACCGTTCTCTGATCCAGGGGAGGTCATGTGTCCGCTCCCTGGGGTGTCGATAACAGCCGAGAAGTCAGAGAAGACAGACGGTGCATCATCGTCATCGTCGTCATCGTTCAGTTGGAGCTTCTGGAGCTCCTGGTTGATCTTTTGGAGATCCGCCACAGCGGAGGCGGGACTTGAGGTCGAGCCGCCACCGTCCCTCCCCACCTGGCCCAGCTCCGTACAAAGAGACAAGATGGTCTCCAGCCGCTGTCGCTCCTGAGATAAACACACACATATAAACACGAGCATGAGTTACATCATATGCAATATGTAGTTGAAGGTTTGTCGTAGATTGTTGTAGTAAAATAGCAGATTATTTAATAAGGTGTACTTAAAAGTGAAAGGCATGATTTTTAAATTGTGTAGTCAGTTTTTTAGTGTTGCTGTTAGGATGCAACAGAAATGCAATATAAGCCGATTTAATTAAATAAAAAGATATTTTTATAAAGCTCAGGAGTCGTGCTGAGTGTGTGCACCAAATGATAATAACACACATACAATAATAATCATTTAAATAAAGATATTACAAGTTGAGATATATCAAACAGATGTCAAGAAGTGCAACAACTTCTGACTTCTCACTTTTCCTTTCTTCATATACATACATACTGTGTATAGAAAATGTAAAATTTCGGAGTCACAACAACACAGAGAAATTATCATTTTAAATTCTCTTCAGTGCTCAGGTTACCTGAGGAAGCATCGCAGAAATCACTGTCTGGTTTGTCCTGGTTATGTCGAAAATATACTCTGCATTATAATTTCTTGTGTGTCATTGCACACCGATATAGTACATGATTTCCCAACTAGAAAGTCTAAGTTCCTCTCACTGGAAATCCTAGGAGAGAGAATCCCGTTTTCCCTCGTTACGGCCAGCCCAGATGAATCTATATGGGAGAGCTACAGAGGCTGCAGGGAGTGAAAAGTCCTCTGACAGGTTCTGCAGTCACTTTCCTGGAGGGAGTAACATGAGGAGCCTGTGTGAGTGAGTAATGTTAGAGAGGGAAAGATGGAGGCAGGAAAAAATGTAACTCGGGATGGCGGTGGGTGTGTGTGAGCTAATGAGGCGGTGGACAGCTGTCAACTATGATCTGAAGAGTACGAGAGAACAAGCTGTGGTTCCAGACAGAGGAATGTGTCTGTGTGCTGCCACTGAGGGAACAAGACTCTTTCCAGGAAATTGTACTTAAAAAAAAGGAATCTGAACCAGGTGAAAGTCATGATACAGTAACCTGCTTGTTTAGAAAGGCTGGAGATATGTGTCCTATACTATGTAGGAAAAGAATCATCGCAATAAACATACATTATATTTATTATTTAACATGTTATATTAGAAATGAAATGCAAAAAAATACTGAAATCTATGAACTAATATAAATAATGAATCACAACATTAAATTGTGTAATATTGTGCATGCAAACAAGCAGATATTCACACTGTCCTGTGTTATATGAAGCAGGAGCTGAGACCAAAACAAGCCAGTGTCTGTTTGTCACCTTGCTCGATTCTAATGGCCACAAGCCTCTGTGGAGCCCTTATAGTAATCAGCTGTCAACTGGAGAGGGACAGACGGGAGCGGGACAGATGAGAGCGGGACAGTGACCGCGATAAAAAAAAAATGAGTGGATGGACTAATGTGAAGGGAGAAAGACGAGGGGATCATGATGGGAGACGCAGCATGAGCTCGTACTTTGGCGAGAAAATGAGAGAAATTGCCAGCTGTAAAATATTTCGTTTTTTAATCCTGATGTCTATTTTCTTACATTTTAAGAAAGAAAAGTAATATTACGCAAAGTCATAATTTTAGCCTAGGTGTCATTTTGGAGGATCAGAAGATCAGCCTGACGCATGCATTAAAATGAGGAATGCAGATCTTGTTTCAATACAAAATGTCCTCTTTTGTCAGATCAGCAGCATGTTATCATAAATATCTGGACTCTGACGGACTGAGCAAGAAACTGTGTCTATTTCAAAGAACAAACTCGGAGGACATGTTTGGTAGAGGTCGACGATTAGAGACCTGCATGATATTCAAAGTCGTAGTTTCTCAGGAAACACTGAGATTGTTTCAGGATTTTAGATCCAGAAGGAAAGAAATTCCACAGAGCACGTGTTCTGCTTGCTGCTTATTTTCCTATTTCCATTTTTTTCTTTATTCTGGTGATCTTATGACTATTTTTAAATTAAATTACCATCTTGGAATAATAATGACATTATTCTCCCAAAAAAAATTCCTTCAATGTGGCCCTTATATTCCAGTATAACATTTTAATATCACGCTATCTCTTCATGTTTCTTTCTCCCAATCTCTGCCCATTTGTTTTTCTTCATTACTTGTCAGTGATCCCTCTGCTCTCTTGTTCAATCTGTAAATTCGAAACCATTTACACAATCAACACAAGATGATGTTGATGGCTGGTACCAAAAAGCAAACTTAGAGCTGATCAAATGCCATAACTGATATTGAACCAGAACTCACCAAATCCATCTAAGCTGCATATTGTAAACGGCACAACTGATAATGTGGTCAGCTCCACAGCAGGTTTTCTGTACCACCACTAGAGGGCAGACACAGCTTGAGAATTAGACTTGATGATGCTGACGAATTGCTGTCCATTCCAGCTAATGTGATCAGTTATTAAGAACCTGCTGTTCAAAACATTCAGGTAATGATCATTTTTACAATTAATTAAAGAAATGCAAATCACAGCTTCCATTTAAATGCATATTCACATGTGCCTAAGAGGAGGTAGCAGTTTGTATATCATATACTAAAAATAACAGACTAAACCAAATGAAAGGTAAAGCTGTGGGGTGAAAAGTAAATATTCCATCTTGAAACTAAACAAAGTAAAATATGTCTCTCTGATCAGAGCAGGACATTCCATATTTATATCATAACTACAACATGTGGAGGTTAGCCCAAGGCCACTGGGAGGTTCGTGGAGCAGTTTAGGTTGTACAGCATCCAGAAAACTATTTCTCACAGCTAAAGAAGAAGACACCAGTTCAGTCATCTACGCTCCCCACTTTCTGAGAGTAAAGAAAGAAGGACGGGGGGATTCTTGAGTCCACTTGTCATTATGTTGAGCATCTGTATGTTTTTCCACCTGCTCCACCATAACTCTGCTCTCTAATCTTCGAGAGTTTCTCTGACCGACAACTGACTGATGTGCTCTGTGGCTCTTCGGTGGACCGAACCACACTGGGTGGTTTTCCAGATGACTGATATAAACACACATTACACACGCACGGACACGCACAAAATCCAAGCCCGGGGTTAAGAATAGTCCTGCTAGAAACGGTTAACTGTCAGAGACATCTGTGTGAGTGGTGAACCTCACTGTGTGCTTGCGTATGTGTGTATGTGTAGTTGTGTGTTAAGCTCCCTGAGAGAGTGCGTTTGTGAGGACAGGGAGGAGGTCAGTGATGGAGGGAGGCATTCCTAAACACATTCCTTTTCTTTCCACCTACAGTAATTTTTAAGAGAAACGATCAAATGAAAATATGTTCCCACAGTGTGGAATTACATTTGCTGGAAGACATTAAGAAAACATGGCGTTCTCAATGCATCTGCACACAAACTGCAACTCACCAGTCTCTCCACCTCCTGCTCACGTAGTCTCTCCTCCTTTTGGTGCTGGTGGTAGTCCGTCAGTTCCTCTTTCCCGCTTAGCGAGCTGATACTGCCCCTTCTTTCCCTGAACCCCCCCGGTGGAGCTACTCCTCCCTTTCCAAATGACGTCCTTCTATCGCCGAACCCCATCCGAGGCTCCAGCCCGGCCTTTCCAAACGAGGTTCTCCTCTCTCCAAGACCAAGGCCCAGGGTACCGTGGAGTTCAAGATCGCCCCCCCGCCTCTCCTTTTCTGCCAAACTCTGCTCCATTGATTGGGCGACTCCATGGCCGGCATATTGTTCTGTGTCTGGAGAGCTGGGGGTTGTGGAGCTGCTGGTGCCAACTGAGCTGGAGGAAGTCAGACTGAGCTTTTTGGCCACACGAGGTGATGAGGAGCCCCCTGCTTTGGATGGGATGGTCACATCGGGTGGGGCTGCTGTGGTCGAGATGGAGGGGGTGGTAGGTGGTGGGTTCTTGGTGGAGGAGAGGGAGATAGACACAACACTTTCTCCCTGGTTCGGGGTCTGACTTTGATTCCTGCTGTAAGCACCATAGTGGTTTGCATCCTGGCTGATGTTGCTGTAATGGTCTCTACTAAATTTGTGACCCCCAGCCGTATCGGATCTGCGTGGGGGCAGCGTTGACAAGGTCATCGATCTACCGTTTTCATGAGGAGAGGAGGAGGGGCAGAGGCGTGGCAGGGAGCGGCTGTACTCTCCTCCCATCATCCCATTCAACGAGCCTCCCGAGTGTTTCCTGGGTCGACTGCTGGGCGATGGCTCCTGGTTCCCACAGCTGCGACGCCCGAGACGGGGGCTTGAGGGCATGCTGACTGCGCCTCCTGCCGAGGGAGTGCGGGATGAGGAGGAGGAGGGAGGAGGAAGAGAGAGGAGGGAGCCATCCATACCAGCAACAGAACTTGAAGAGCCTCCACCGTTCCACGCGGACAGTAAAGGAGAGGAGCTCTGGCTGTGCAGTCGCCGGCTCTCACCGACACTGAAGCTGTCCTGGTTGTTGCGGGAGGAGCGGGAGGTCAGATAGGAGGACGGGTCAGATCGACGTCCAGGGGGAAGAGGGGGAGCCGATTTCAAAGACATGGGTGGACGATCCGAGCCATAGAATCGCCTTATCTGTTCCTGACAGGCTGATGAGGATGTGGAAGGACTTGTGACGGGTGTTGTGGGGGGGGACTGAGAGAAAGAGAAGAGAGTAGAAATATTAAAAAACACCATCTTATTGAAATGTCTAATGCACATTTATGCACAGAATGTAATGTCGCAGCTTCAGTAGATTTAAGTTTATCACTAGGGTTGCAAAGGGGCAGAAACTTTCCGGTAAATTTCCGGAAACTGTCGATGGGAATTTGGGGAATTAAAAAAAAAAAAAAAGCAAATTAAACGCTGAGCAATAAAAACATCATTCAAAACTCTATTTTAAAGATGTATGGAATGCAGCACACGCTGCACGTTGAATTTCAACCCTCCACTGTGCATTCTTCCATCACATGCAAAGATAATTCCCAGCATCCTTCACACTACAGCAGGGCTATTGAGGCCTGCTGTAGTGTGCAGGTCGAGTCAGGTAAGTTTCGATGGAAAATATATTAGCATGCTGATTGAGGGTTGTTCATCTAACCTATTTCCATTGATTTATCAATCAATTGTAAAATATTTTTACAGACGATTCCAATTGTTTGGCTAACTATTTATATCTCTGGCATTGCATTAGTGTTTTTTTACAAACTTTTTTCTCATCTTATTCTATAGAACAATGCCACGTGCACTCTCTCATGTGTGGAGACATTTCACCCCATCCGATGTAGAAGGAAAGGCTGTGTACATTTGCAAATACTGTGCAAAGACCTATGTTAAGAATGACACAAAGATGCCGAAGCGTATAGTGCCCAAAGTTTCCTCAGGGCTCAAATCAGCCTATGAAAAAACAAAATGTTTATATTTATGTCTGTATATGACAAGGTCAATACAGTTAGTATAAATTACCCACAACATTTCCAGTTTATTCCCGTTAATTCCCATGGAAAGTTTCCAACTTTGAATATTCCTGGAATTTTGCAACCCTATTTATGACTTAATCATGTATTGCAAGTTCAACACTTTAGTAGAGCCCAGGGATAATGGTTGAACCCTGGTTAGTCCAAGACAAACACCCAGGGTAGCTGGAAAACCTCTTAAAAAGAGGGCCTCTAATAAACCGTTGGAGGGTGGAGCTAAATGATGGCTGACCTGTGTCATGCTGAAGTAGGAGGGGTTTGCATTCCCATTGGCTCTCAGGCTGTTCTCCAGGGCAGTCTTCTTGCGCTGCAGGGTGTCCATCAGGTCCCGGAGTTCGGAGGCCGACCGCATGCCCCTTGCACTGCTGGTGCCGCCCACCACCGCATAGCTGTAGTCACTGCTAAACTTCAGGTAGTCTGGAGGGAGGGCAGAGGTAGAATGGGCAAGAAAATGAATGGACAACATGGGAACCTGAAGATACACAAATACAGGTGAACAGTCGTGGGGAAAAGAAACAGGATGAGGAAACAACAACAAGTGTGTATGTCCTGCCATACAAGAATATCTGTATGGCAGGGATAAGCCATAAAGATGTATAAGGATTCTATCAAGATGCATAGCGTATATTCGGAGAAATTAAGGAGAATGTAGAAAAATACCCTACCACGCAATGTTAAAGAAAGTCTGCTTCCAGATCTGTATCCCCATCAAAATGTAATGGTTTCTTTTCTGACTCATACTGCACCCTTCTACCAAGATTTGTGGCAACCCATCTACTGTTGTTTTGCATAATCTTACTTACGAGGGTTTAATAACCATAAATGGTGGCAGGAAGAAGATAAAAAGAAAGTTTGCGTTCACCTGAAGCTGCAGCTATTCATAAACAGCGCCCTTGGTAGAACAAACCCAACCCAAACAATTCCCAACTGGCAGGAGATCCCCCAGAAAAGGAACCAACACACACACACACACACTCGCACAAAACCCTCCATCGGATCCAAGACAAACAGCTCAACTCTAACTGGAGTTCGGTTCCTCACTATAGGATTTGGGGAAATGAAAAAGACCACAAAATATTCTGGAATACCCTCAAGAGGCCCCCCTGTCCCCCGCCCTTTCTTTAAAGCCGTTTTCAGCAGTGGAAGGGTCTATTTTCCAAACCTCAACCGAGTCCATTTTTAACTCTCTGCTAAATTTAACACGGAAATATCAGCCAAAAATTTGTAAAATACCTCCAAGATCAGCTGGAGTTCATTTGATCGATAGCTCCAAGTGAATTCTGTTTTAGATAATCCCTAAAAGCCTGATGTCTCAAAACATTCTCATCAAAAAAGGTAGGTAAAACCATTGGGTAGTGGAAAGGAATGTGTGAGAAACCTACCTGGTTTTTTTTATCATGTGTGGTGTTATGTGGAAAAAAGGAGCTATTACAATGTTTAAGCTCGGACCACCCAGTGTTTGACTGCCTCAAACACCCACACACATAAGCTGCGGCTCCGCCTGAGAGAAATGAGTACGCTGCACGTCCACATGCCAAGAGCCTACATGTGTGTTGTATTCAACAGCTACTCCCGCCTTGCTGAGTGGTATTGTACGAGGGAAAGTAAAGGATCTAAAAGTGCACGTCATAGGCCATGTGGAGAGAAATGGGGCAGAAAATCAAAGACATCATCAGATCTGCACGCGCACACACTCTCTGGGTAGTTGTGTCCATACATGGGCAGATTTATACTAGAGGTCTGGTGTGCATCAACTCTCCTCTATTGTGACCACTCTCATCTACCCCTGGCCACTCTTGCCTTTGTGCGAGTCGTCCCTTTAGGTGCACATGTCCGAGTGGGAGTCTTGGCAATCTGAAAGGTGTATTATAAATGTTGGCAGCCAGTAATAACACAGATGGGTGTGTGTGTGTCTGAGGGAGAGGTATAAGTCTGAGATGTAAGGCAGTGGGAGACAGGATTGCATTCCTTGTGTCTTGGAGTGTAAGGAGAAAGGATTCCAGTGATTATGGCGTGCTTGCACCTTCCACACCGGCCGATCAATCACTACGGAGACAACAGAGTCCAGCTGAATCACCACGGCGATGAAGGGCCACCAGATGACGAAAACATTCCATCATGTTTTGAATTTAAGTTTGAGCATCTGTGTGACAGTGCAAGCGTGTGTTTAGGATAGACATCTGAGAGCGCTGGAAGAAAGAGCTGCCCCCACCCTACCTGTCTCTCTTGCTTACACACACACACTGATATTATACACCTGCCTGAAACTTTTTTGCAAGGGTGTTGATGTTACAATGGTAAAAAAAAAAGCTGATGAATGTCTAAAGGTGGAGGAAAGGTGAAAGGCAGCTGCGTGAGGATGAAAACCGAGGAGGTGGAGGAAAAAAGATGGTGATGCAGCAGAACAAAGGCAGAGGGGTGGAACAAAGAAAAAAAGAACAGGGATTAACTGCAGTTCAGGGGTCAGGGAAGGGTTTTACCGTGTGTGTGTGTGTCTGTGTGTGTGAGTGTGTGTACCTGTGTTGTAGGCCAAAGCCGACACAGGACTCTTCTGTGGAAGCATGCTCTTCATTCTGCTCGCCTCCTCAGGATGGTTGAAGCGGAAGAAGTAGGATTTACCCAGACACAGGGAATAACCTGGAGAGAAAAGAAAGGAGAGTAAAGACCCAAAAAGCACAATCAAGTAAGTTATGGCCTTTTAGTGGATGGAGCTGCTTTCAGACAGGCTCTTAAGTCCGCACACATCAACACTGACATTTTCTGGAGGGGCTATATGTGAGAATGCAAATGTCAGAGTCATCTCCTCTTTCGTTCTTCACATGTGAACGGCCAACTCTGGAGAATGTGCGGACCCAATTGTCAGGACATTTTCCGAAGTTCATGTCTGAAAAAGACTCAATAGACTAAACTTTATCTAGTACAATTGTTCAGTAATTGCTGAGGCAGCATCGTGTGATTGGATCATTCGTCATGAGGTAGAGATGAAAATTGGAACGCAGGCGATGGAGGGGGAGGATAGAAGGGAGGAACTGGAGAAGAGGCTACAAAAGAAGATGGGCAGAGTCCAGAAATAGGGGGCCGGACATTTCCCAAAATTAACGTCTGAAAACCGTTCTGGTTATTAGGTATTTCCGAACACTGTATGAAGAGTCACGAGTGGAGCTTTAAAATGAGTATTTTTTTCACACCCAGACACTTGCACATGCTCGCACACAACCAGCAATTCCAGACCACAGTGTTTATTCTGGCCATCAATTAGACTGAGAGGGCCAGGTATTAAACAAGATGTCAGGGTCACAACCTCTGTAATACACACAGTCGGCCACAGCTGTCCAAATACTTCAGAGGGGAAGGAGGGAGACGGCACTGCTGACACAACCCCACACACACACACACACACTTGCACAAACACACACAGTCTGTAAAGTTAAAGAAAGTTGAGAGATGCCAAGTCAGAAATCAAAGTACGTCACTGAATAAAGAAAAGATAGGAAACCACAAGCCTCACTAAAAAAGACACACGTCATCTTTGCTCCTTTTCTTCTCCCGACCTCCATCCTTATTCACATAAGCATTAGAGAAAACCCCCACACTGTTAGCATGTGAGTAAAAGGCTAAAACAACACAACGTCTCCTTCATAGCTCCATTACAGTTACATCAGATTCCTTGGACCTGAACCTCAACATAACCACTGAGGCAGGAGGGGGATGGCAAAGGGGTGAATGGAAAAAGACAGAATGGAAAAAGTGTCCAGATCCGTTTTTTCTTTCCTTCCCACTTCCCCCGGTTCCGATCTCTACTTTTCCTTTTATTCCTCATTCTCTAATTTCACGTGCAGTTCCGCGGACACCTACACTCAAAAGCTGCATAATGTGAGATTATAGTTTAGCTCCAAGAGGTCATACCTGTCTCGACACTGCCTCAGAGCGCCGAGAGTGCAGATTCTCTTTTTTTGCTTTCAAAGCTGCAATTTCCCAGCACAGGGGGAGACCGGAGTGCAGCACTGAGGTGGAGCTAACACCACACACACACACACACAGAGACACACACACACAAAAACGGCGTAAGAAATGTTTAGTCTACACAGCTGGACTCTCAACC